>NC_052397.1:16691110-16945507 GCF_009389715.1 Phoenix dactylifera
AGATCTTGGTTGGAATGAGTTGGTGATCATTTTTATTGTTGTAGCCTTGTAGGTTGTCCCAACCTATCAACTTTCGGCCTGCATCAGGAGAGATGAGATCAAGATGTTTCGATCGGTATACGCCATGTTCCACTTCCACCTAATGGTTGATGAAATTCGGTGATGGGTCTTTATCAGTGGGTAAAAATTCATGAAAATCTAGGCTGGAAACTTCGTGCTGCAAGAGCCATGCCTAATGAGTTTTTTTTTGGGCAACCTAGGATAGCTAGAAACAGGTTTGACAACAGTACTCCATTTGTTATCATCCACTGGGGCCATTGATTCATGTTCGAAGGCCATGAAACCACTTTCAAGATACAGTATTTTGAAGGAGAAACTGGACCAGCCTACCAAACGTAACTCCTACTCACCATACTCGTGCGGACGCCACCTACCTGATAGAACAAAAACAACCTCAAAGCTAGAACTAGAACCTACCAACTTTACCAAAAGAAATGAAAAACAACCACATAACAAAAAAATGATTTAGCATTTTAGTTTGGCAACCGTGATCTACTGGACGCTGTGGAAAGAGAGGAATGCTTGGATTTTTCAATTGGAAGCATACTCGTTTGCTGAGGTGTTTCAACGTAGCATCATGCATATTCTCAATCTTTTACCGGAGTTATGGAATCAAAGTCCCACTCGAACCGTTCGTCTGGGTCCCAGTATGGTAGACAACGACTATGTTCCGTCCTCTCGTAGTCACATCGCTTTATGGAATTGGGTTCAGGATGTTGAAAAGTCTCCCGTTTTCATCATCCTCCCTCAAAAAAAAAAAGGAGAGAAAGAGAGAGGTTTCATAAAGGGAGTGGCCCCCTTGAGCCACCAACCCCGACCCATCAAATCTTGTCCCTCTTTGACGCCATCTAAGAACACTGTTTTGTACATCATTCTGTAGCTGCGGATTTTATGCAGGATTGTATAAAGGGCATGAGTGTAGCCTTTCTCTGTACCGTAGATCATCTTTTACCCCCAGTTTGTGGATCTTCTTTTACATGAGTGTCATTATCGTGGGAGGTCTGTCACATCTGGTTCGCCATCCATTATCTTAAATCTTCACCTATAATACTATTTTAGTGCAGTGATTATCTCTTTAGATCTGTAGCCAAATCCTACCAATCCTGTTTTGTATATTCTCAGACTAGTTTTTAAACCCATTCGCTTTCACCCTGAAGATCCAATTTCAGTTTCAACTTTGTAGGCATGAGTTAAAAGTTAGTCCATTAATTCCAAATTCAGACTAACTTAAGTCAAGTTAATTCTCGAATCTTGTCGTTAATTTGGTTGGTTTGCTATGATTAATTCTATGCTTTGTGTTGTAGATCATATAGATTAAAGTTAAGTTTCATTTAATGAACCGGGCCTGTGCCAATGGTTCCACCCTCTTCTTAGGAGTCAAATATCCTGGATTTGAAATTTAGATAGAGAATTAATAAGTATTGGAACTTGGGCAATTAATATGCAGATGGTTTCGGTGACTAGTTTCACCGAGGTATTTTGGTGCTTAAATAATAAGCATGGTGCTAATTTTTCTATTATAAAAAATATAAACTCCTCCAATGATTGATGTTTCCACCCTTGTTGTTTCAAATTGCATTAAATGGAATGCGTTAAGTTTTAATAAATAAATTAAGTTTTACATGAAGGAGAACAACATTGGAATTGGGCTGAGAAAAGAGAACTGATTTGTTAAAATCTCTTTAAGGAAACAAAAATGAAGGAAGAAAAAGCTAATAAAATGATGATCATAGAATATAAGTCTTAGTAAAATAAGATAACTAAAATTAAAGCAGTGTATTATATATTTTATTATTATTATTTTGGTGAAAAATAGGAGGGGAGGGAGAGAGGAGAACCTTACCCGCGTAGCAGCCCCCTATCGGGCCCCCCTTTCACCAGAAAATGTTCGATACAGGCTGCAAGTTTTTGCGTACCTTTTCCAACCCGTGGGCTTCCTCCACTAAAATCAATACCCACGTGTGAGTACGTCATTCCAACGCCACTTCGACACCAGCAGACCAGTAGCGCTCCCCCGGCAGCGTTCATGCGTGGGGCATCCGGTCCCCAAATTTAATCGATGCCCGCACATTTTGAATTTAGACCACTTCGGTGGAAGCCAACGCCCTTCTTCTTCTCTTCTTTTTTTTTTTTTTTTTTTTTTTTTTTTTTTTTTTTTTTTTTTTTTTGGTTCTTTCCTTTCATATAATGCTATACTGTGATTCTAACCCTCGTGTTCGTTATCCAGCGTTTAGGAAGGCCGTACGGCCGGAATGATTGATCACAACTTTTTGATCACATGGGCGGCGACAGTCTGATTGAGAGATGACGTCGAACTTATTCGATCAGCTTACCGTGTGCCAACGTTCTTCGTACGATCTGATTTAATATGACATATCTTAATCACCGAATGGCACAGTAGGCTACATATAATAAACAAGACCCGTATAATCATGATCACATTGCATTGTAAAAACAACCATGATTTGCAATAAATGTAATGCACAACAATCATAATTACATGAGCCCGTGCATTAAAATGTAGCATGCTTTGTTATGTACTACCCCGACCTTATGAGTATATATAGCCACATCAGGTGGCTAAAGAAAACATCATCCAAACTAATCGAATGGATGGAGCTCTATTTTATCCTAATTCAAGGATCAAGCCTTGTCAAAAACTCTAAACTCCACTTAGTGAATCCATATGATATATTAAAAGAATTATTCAAATGTAGTTCGGAACTGATCGATTGGACAGTAATTGATTTTTTGATCTGATATTTACTGCAACTATGTGATCTTTTTTTATTTTTCTTTTTCACATGTGATGTATAGATTTTCTTTTTTTTTTGGACAAAGTAACAATGGGAGCATTAAGTGCTCCCATAATTGCTGGTAGGTTCGAGGTCACAGTCTCCCCTCCCTCGTTTCCGTCGGTCATTCGCGTTATAAAGAAGGCTACCCCCGTCCCCGCCAACTACGCTCGAAACCAAACATCCAGCAATGGCGGAAAAGGTTACCAATTAATTCTCCTCCCTTCAGAATCACTTCTCCATGTACTTTTGAAAGGCTAGCTCATGATGTTTTAACTCATGTCCTCTTGTGGATCTCATAATATCATGATCGTTTTCCTAAAGCTTACAGTTTTATGTTAATGATGGCATGGAGCTTTGGTAATTCCCTTTTATATTTTTATCAGAAGAAAACTTATTTGAGGCGGATCGTTTCATCACTCTTGAATCTTTTCCTTCTTTCTTGTTTTGATTAACCTGACTATGTTTAACTTTGCTACAAGTTATTGAGCCTCTCTTTATTAGCTTAAGATTACAATTATTGTTAAATTATTTCTAAATATGTCAGTTAAGGCAAGTTTCGAGCTTTACTTTTCTTTCTTTTTTTTCTTTCCTTTTTTTCTTCTTATTCTTTTAATACTGATCATATTAGGACAACGACATCATCATTTGTGCTGCATATGTGTTTTCACTTATTCCCAAGCTGAGGTCCTTCATATTATTTTCACATTCACTAAATAAATCCTATCACAGATCTCCAAGTTAGAGATAAAAGTTGACCTAGGCTGCCGGTATTGCTACAAAAAGATTCAAAAGACTCTATGCAAGCTCCAAGGTACGTAATTACACCCCCCCACACTTCCACTGCCTCCATTCTAGTCCAATATTTGAGCTACTAATGATTGTACCAATCATCCAATTTTCCCCTTTGATTTCCATCAACAAAGAACGGGAGAACATAAAAACCATCTCCTATGACAAGAAGAACAATACTGTCACAATCTCCGGCCCCTTCGATCCCGAGAAGCTCTCCAAGAAGCTCCGCTGCATGGCCTGCAAGGTGATCATAGCCATAATAATTGTAGTGGAGAAACCGAAGCCGCCGGCAACGCCGCCACCCCCACCAGTACCTTGCAAATGTTGTTGCAAGGTGTGCAACAACATTAAAATCATATCATGTGACCATCACAAGGATCCCAAATGCACGGTGACCAAGAAGGTGATCAAGGATCCTACTCCCGAGAAGAAAAAGGATGATAAGGATAAAAAAACTACCGAAAAAGAAACTGAAAAGGTGATCAACGACATTGAGATCATAGTATGTGAGCATGCAAAATGCCCGGATCCCTGCAAGGAGACGCCAAAAAAGGTAAAGTGTCCACCACCGTGTGAACCACCATGTCCACCACCGTGTCCACCACCGTGTCCACCACCATGTCCACCACCGTGTCAACCACCAATTTGTCAGGTTTGTTGCTGGATGCCCTCCTCTGGCGGGCACCAAGGAGGGTCTCGGTGTTACTCTTGTGGAAGGATCTACGGATGCGTGCCTGATTGTCCACCAATGCCCTTTGGTGGAACCTCTCATGGAGGATACGAGTTGATTCTTAAGGAGGATCCATCAACGCCGTGTACCATCATGTGATCATGTGTATCCGTGTTTTTCCTTTGCCAAGAATAATAACAATAATAAGGGTGAAGGATGTTAGATTTATGGGAGAATAATGTGGAAATGCAATGTTATTTCAGTGTAATATTTTCTTTTCGAATATTGTGTGAAAGGAATATTTTATACATGCTTGATAATGTGAAGTTTTTTTCTTAGTGTTTTCCTCCAAAAATAAATAAACTTATATCAGCCAGAAGAAAAAAAGCTTATTGGTATGGGAAGATCAAGGCTAAGAACTCTCGGATATAAAATTTCCATCGGCACATCTGCTGGCTAGCCAATATATCTAGAGATTAGTTTCTCTCCTCATAGACATGTGTTGATGTGAGACTTCGAATACCATTGGATCTAAAGAAGTGTTCAACTTTCTTCGGACGAATCCACCATTCGATCACCTAATGTACAGTTCTCAAAGCACTCCAAACTCCATTATTATCTATCCGTCTGCATAGATCTCAAAGTGACCAATGGATAATTCAAAGATCTGCAAAAGATACAACTCTAATCCTTCAAGACTTCAAGTATTAAGCTCGGTCTATTCTGGACATATATACAAATACAGTGGGTAAGACCACTCCACCCTGCCTTTTTTTCGGAAAAAATAGCCGCATCTGGTTTATCTGTCAGCTCCTATGTGCTTGATCTCAAGATTGTTAGAAAATTTTCCTTTCCACATTGGACTATTAGTTGACTTGAGGTCAAGAAACTGGCAACCAAAGAGTCTATAAACAACCAACCAAATCGTCTTCACAAGAGGCTGCCATTATGGTCTTTTAACAGAACTATTCTTCACAATATTTTCTATAACACAACTGCATCTACTCCCTAAGTTTGTAGCTAAGCAACAAATCCACTTGTCTTCTAAGTGAGAGGTTGGGTTCAAAGTTGGGCCGCAATTGTATCTTCTGCACCAAAGGAGTATTCATCTTTTTTCGCACAAATACACCGTTGGATCATCCAATGCACAAATCTCAAAAAAATAATAATTAATTAAAGAATAATTATTTTAAGATAAAATGATTAAAAAATCAAAGAATTATTGATTAAAAATCTCATTTAAGGACATAAAAGTGATTAAAAAATATTTTTTTATTTGAATGATATCATGTCAGCAAAGATCTTGGATTTTATCAATTTATTTTGATTGAGAAAATAGGCCAAGCCTTCTGCGCATATTGTATCCAAAGTTGCCATACAATTCGAGATCTCGACCGAGATAAAAATCTTAGTTTCATTGATATCGATCCAGTAGGATCATCAAACTCGATGTGGATCAATTTAGCCATTATAAGAAGGATTGGACATTGTTTAGGGGCAAGTCATTACATTAAAGAGCTAAATCGCGTGCTAACTTTCGAAGGCTATAACTTATTCGTACGATGCTACATTAAGATGATTTTTTAAAATAAATCCGACAACTTTCAAGCTCTATAATATGGAGCCACCTCTTTTAGGGTGTAGTACAGGGAGCGAATAGTAACAAATTTTATCGTTTAAATTCTAAAATGAACCAATCTAATTGAAACTTTCTTTTTAGGAGAGACTTTGATCGGATGTAACTTTTCATATAGAAAATAATTGGTAGAACGACTAGAGACAAAGTCAATGTAGGAGTTGAGATTTACTTTATTTTGGATTTTAACTTTATAATATTTATTTTTTTATTAGTCATGTCTGTTTATACTAGAAGAGCAATCTGACTTAAAATATACAAGGGTGGACCTCACTAGCATTAATAGAAGCTATGCATATCAATTTATTATTGATCAATGTAAGAAAAGACCCTAATATTGCCATATTTTCTACCTTTTCTAAATCCATTTGAGAGGTTCAAGTTGAGGAGAATAAAAGATTTTTTTCCTCTCTCCAGTCAAATAAAATATTTATTTAGTAAGTATTTGTTTTACCTGCAATGCTATTTCTTGCAAGCTAAAAATAGGTTGCAACTAAAAATATTACATTTTGACATGACAGTTGCAAAAGCTATTGCTTTTTCATTATCTGTAATTGAAAATTACAAATACAATTGAAGTTAACTTAGTTTTATGGTGCTACAGGAATCATTGTGATGTAATAGAAATAATTAAACACGCATGCTATGATCATAAAACAATACTTATATTATTAACAATAAAACATCAATTTTTGTTGAAGTATACTTTTAGAAAATTTTATTAAATATTATAATCATCATACATTATGTTACAATAATTTTATATTCTAATAAATTAAATAATAAAATATAGAATTTTAAATTTCATTGGTTGAAGTGTGGTGCGGCATCTCTTTTGGAGGTTGCTTCCAATTGCAATAAATTTTGTACTTGAAAATACAATCAATTTTTCCAATATTTTTAATTATAAAATCTAGACTCATGCTTGTAGTTCAAATGCAGCTTGTAGTCAAGTATCTAAATAGTTGTTTCATATGCTTGCAATTCAATTACTATGTTTGCAACCGTATTCTGTCGAGGGCAATACCTTAGAGAGTTCACTATCAACTTTGTTGATGGGCGAGTTACATCCCATGTTTGACAAAGAAATAAAAACGTCTCGCACACAATATTAATCAAAGATATTTAAAACAAATCTATTTGAATTTATTTTGAATTATATTTGCACTGCCAGCCATTGTTAGACTTCTCACGAGCAAAGCTCCGTCTATCCTACGCTTAATTAGAGGGAGAATCTCCAGAAAACATTTTTCCAGTTTTCTTTGGTCTCTCTCTGGTTTGTTGTGACTAGAAAACCCTTAGCACTTGCCCTCCGCCCCTTATTCTCTTCCTCTCACCCCTAGGATTCTCTCTTTTATTCCTCCCTCGACCCTCCCCCAAACTTGTGCCCCTCTATCCCTCCTCCTCTTGCGCCCCCCACGCTACCTGAGTGGTTTGAACCCCTATTTCTTCCCTCTCAATTCCCATATGGTTTGAGGCTTGATTGCATCCCTCTTGCGAGCCCCAATTGTAGCATCACATATGTTACCGCCGGCTTCTCTCTCTCTCTCTCTCTCTCTCTCTGTGGAGCTATCCCACCATTGAGATTGATTCATATAGGTTTGTTGTTAGGAGATTTTTCTCGATTTTGGTGTTTGGTTGTGATAGTTGTTGGGATGATCATGATTTTAGCAACTTTCCAGTGGGTCATGTTTCACCATCTCTTCCATTAGCAAGACCTTTTATGAATTTTGAAGGTATGAATTTCCAATGGTGATTGCAGGTAGGAGTGTTTTGAATTTGAAATTTCACTGCACCTATATCTACTTATTCATAAATTTTGGTCTAGCCATTTTAAATACAAATTAGAATTACGCTGCACGTGCAAGATGCACAAGATGATTCTAATTTGCCTCCTGATCAATCAAATCTTGGTCTAGATCATAGACTAAGTAAAGCCTGGACTTAGCTCAACGCAATCGCAACCTTTCAACAAAATGATCGAAGACATGGCATCCAGTGCAGCAGCAATAGGGTAGGCTCATAGGATCATTTAATGAAATAACCATGGGCCATAACAAAAATTTGCATTCAGCACAGCATAATGCTGCTCGATTATATGCATGAGCCTATGAGATTATATAGCCCTAACCATAAGTTACAGGAAGCCGATGACAACCTCATTTTTTGTTTAGCTCAAAGTTCTTTGTTTTGTTTTTAGCCTTTATACTGTGGCGTCCCACTCTTTCAAAAGGAAACAAAAAAATATTATTGAAATTAGATTGTAACATCGAGTGATTCCCTCTGAAGTGACTACAATAATATGCGGTTCCTTTGGACCACGGAAGTTCTTTGGCTTCTACCATCATATATGATTTGCATGTGATACAAGTGGTCCGCTATCATATTAACGCCTTATACTGGACTGTACGTGTCGAGCCCCGAACCCAACACCTTGGTCGGCTATATGACACAGCCACATGAACCCTGGAGCGTTGCCCTGGAGATCCTCCAAGGCCTAATATTAACAAATATCCAATAACTCAACAACTAAAGAATCAAACTAAATAAATCCACCATATTCAAATTGTCAAACTAATTCAACTACAAGATATTCAATTGTTTGTTTGAAAGTAGAAAGCAGACTAACTAAAAACTCCATCGCTCAAACTTCATGCCGACTTTATCCGAGACTAAGCATCTTGTAACTCTGGAGGAAAAAAAAAAGTGGTGTGGGCTTTACGGTACAATAAGAATCCTCCACGCATGCACACTAGCATGAATATGGAGAGCATCTACAAGCAAATATAAAATTGAAAGGAAAATAGTAAGATTTGAAAATCAACAATCTTATAATTGAATATTACTCAATTGATCTCGTGTATATATTTATAAACACCCGTATAAGCCATACCAGCATACATATCAAGTTTTGATTATATAGCAACACAATCATAGATATATCATCATAAATGGAAATCTCGAGATAGATGCTAAACATCACCATAGTACTGTATAAACAAATCACATATCACCCAAATCAGCAATTTTATTCAACAATAAGTCAGTGAGGTTACCTATGATTAACCGATTAACACAGTTTAGATCTCGACAATATTATCATTTTGGCACTAGACTAGTCCCACCCACGCTCCAGCCCGTAGCATGTCAAAACATACTTCGTTTTCACCCATCACTGGCAACCGCAACATCACATCTCAGCATAATTGATATCACAAAGACCAAGTTTCACACATGTCGGCTAGCCCAATTGCTCCTCTTGTTCCCAATCTCATAATTGTGAAAAATTAAATTTACTTGTAGTTAAACATAATTTATCATCATGATTTGATTTCAGCAATGGACTAATCCTAGTCCTGCTCCAGCCCATGGAAAGCCAAATATATACCATACTTCCACCTATGGCTGGCAATTGCAATATCACAACTTAGCCCACGACTGGCACACCAAATTTCACAAATTGCCGGATAATCTAGATGCTCCCTTTTCCCCACTCTTACAAAAAATTGATTTAATTATGTCACAATTATGATTTAATGATAGTTCATTATCTGGAATTGATCTTTTTGGCGTTGGACTAGTTATAGCCATACTCTAGCCCATGATAAGCCAAACATAATGCTACACCCCAGCCCAAGATTGACCCAGCATATACACCACGTTTCTTGCGTGGCCAACCAATCTAGATGCCGCCCATACTCCATCTTATAATTATATCAAAGTGTTGATTTATTTAATATCTACATGATTTCTATAATAAATCACCAATTAATAAGTCTTATACGAAGCTAGACCAAGTAACATCATAATCTATGTAACATCACATTAACACATAATACAGATAGCAATATGTATAAAATATCCACAATCATGCAAGATATATTTATATACAAAACTTTCATAATCATGTAGATGATTGTGTTAAGGGATTCTTACCTCTACAAGCAACAGACTTAAACATTGGGTACATTGATACTCCGCTTGATTTACGAACTCGGGGGCAAAGTGGACTGCTCAACACATTATAGCCCAAATGATTGTTCACCTAAAAAAGTTGGGTCTTATCATTAGAATAATCATAATCATCCATGAATTATGACAGATGATTATAATAAGGTCAAACCGAAAACCTAGAACCCCTCGTACGGTTGCATAACACCAACCCGGAATGCTTTCTATGGCCGCATAACGCCAATCTGAAACCAAGACCAGCTCAAAGCTCTTGGTCGCACAATACTAGCTGGGACCCCTCCTAGGGTCAAGGGTCATCTTGGCCTATCAAAATGTCTGGACCTCCATAGGTCTGTAGGATTTCTAGAGAGAGAAGTGGTAAAAAGAGAAAAAGAGAGAAGAGGAGAGAGAAAAGAAAAGAGCGAGGAGAGAAAAGGAAAGAGAAAGAAATTGATGGTGGTTTGCAGTGATGATCGGCGAAACATATCGGTGGTGGGACGAAAGAAGATGTGGGGGTCTTTAAATAGCCGTTAGAGGCTAGGTTTCATAATTATATCCTTTTTTCTATACCGGAGGACTCATACAAATCTAGTACAAATACAACCAAAAAAGTCAAAATATAACAAGTCATGGAGTATCTTAGGCAGCTCCGCCTCACAAATCCACAGAAGCCTCCAAGTATGATCAGCCACAAAAGAAGCCACCCAATCCGTAACTCCATTAACCTCCCTATATAAGTGTTTTGCCCGGAAGGTAATGTCACCACTAGCCATGCCCCAAATATTTCGAAGAAGGGGGTGGCGGCCTCTAACATCACTAGTACACCTCTGGATTTAGACGATTACTATAGCCGAGTCACCTTTAAGAAGGATGTCATTGGCTCGCAGTGCAAGTCGAGCATGACATAGGCCAGCTCAAGCTGCCCTCAGCTCCGTCCAAGGGACTGAGATATCGAAGATAGGGCTCCTTCTAGCTGCCAGCACTCTAGAGTCCGGGCCTTTGATCATGAAACCAGCACCCCCCTTCCAGGGGCGGCCCAATACATTTGGGGGCCTAAGGCAAATTCAATGAATGAGGCTTTTTTTAATAATAAAATTTTTTAATAAGTATAAAATATTTAAAAAATAATATAGAAATAGATAGCTGTCAAGTATACTATTTCAACAAAGATGCATGAATCTGACAAAGATAGACAAGAAGCCTCTTCAGTTTAATATAATACTTGAATGGAAGCACGGAAAAGTAATTACAATAAAAGAAGGGCCATGCCTTAGCCAAAAAAAAAAGAGAAAGGGCCATGAAACTGATTAAATAACTGAAATAATACTTGGCAATACTGTTTACCATGTCAAGCATGAGCAGTATGTCACCGAGATTTATGGTGGAGAGTGCCCGTGTGCAAGTGGCGAAGATCAATCACATCATACTTGTCGAAGGGCCCTTGACAGCTCGGGACATCTGGGATTCTTATTCTGCTTCGACAGCATCTCATACAGTGTTTTTCACCTGAAAGCCCCCACCTCCGAGTTTTCTCAAGGTCAACATCGATGGGTCTGTCTTGGACGGAGGTACAAGGGGCGGTGCGGATTTTATTATTCGGGACCCGTCTGCCAGAGTCGTGGCTGCAGGAGGCAGTCAACTTTTTGACATATCGGTTTCGGGTGCAGAGCTGAGTGCCGCTTGAACGGGCTTTCGTCACGCTCAGTGTGTTTTACAGGCCAGTTCCATCGTCCTGGAGGGAGACTCAGTCACGATCATCATCTGAATTCGAGGAGGTCCAAGGGGCAACGGTTGCATCCACCCTTTGCTCCAAGATATCTAGGCAATGGTGAGAAATAGAGGGGCTTTCCAGGCTAAACATTTCTTCCATAAAGCTAATGGGACCGCGGACTGGGTAGCTATTTACGTAGCCAGTACTCGGATAGTACCCTGTGGCTGGAGATGGAGAGTTGCTCCTGGCATTCTGAGGTTTTTTTATTTTTTAATTTTATTGAGTGTATCTATATTTGTTTGGTATGATCCGTCTGTCTTAGCAGAAAAAAAAGAAAGAGAAAGAAAGAGAGAAAAAAGCAGCAGAATAACAAAAGGTTATCCCATGGCATTTCAGGGCCAATGTAAAGGAAAGAATTTATCTAGAACAGGACGTATCTATAACAGAAAGTAGGGGCATTATGGGAAATTCACTCCATCTAATTAATAAAAGTCCCATCCCACCGTCTCCCCTTTTGTTTTGGTAAATGTACCGTCTCCCCTTCAAGCGAGTACCCAAGCAGCAGCCATTCAACCCGCCCCCCCCCCCCCCCCCCCCCCCCCCCCCTCCCCTCTCTACTACCCAAGAGGGGAGAAGAAACAGAGGGGAGAAAATTAAAAGAATCTCCACCCTCCAAGAAGTCCATCTCCAATCCCCCTATCTTTCTTCCTGATGGCCCAGCTGGATCAGGAGTAATGTGAGGGAAGGAAAACCAAGACTAAAACCAAAAAAGAGAAGGGATTAAAGGTAAGAGTGGCTTCAGACATGTGTATCAAGCCAACCAAATCCCTCCTATCTCTTTCTCTCCACCCAAAACAAAACTACTATCCCCAACTTTCCAAATTGCCCCTCTGCAGGCCGGGAAACTCTCCACCTCCCTTCCATCAAGGGGGAAGACTCGTAGCCAGCTCCTGTTCCCATCTTATATGGGGCCTTTGCTTCCTTTTTGGTCATGATCAAACACAGAAAATAGGGCAAGGAACCTCCCTCCCTCCTCTCTCTCTCTCTCAATTTGCTTTCTCTTCTCTCATCCCTTATTTCATTGCAAGTCGGTGCCTTTTTGCCTTCTTTTTTCCTTTTGTGGTTATCTTCTCTTTGCCTCCCAGAGGCCTTCCTTTGGGCCGAGGCCTTAAGGCGACCGAGGCGATCGTCTAAGACTCGAGCCGGCCCTGCCTCTTCCTGCCACGATTCAAAACGTATCTATCAAAATTGACTTTGAGAAAGCTCAGAGGTGGGGACTCCTAGGTGATATACACCGCCCGAGATGCTACAAGAGTAGAGATAGAGTCTCAGATGTCCCGAGCTATCAGCGACCCGCTCAATGAACCTACATGGATGATCTCTGTAGCTTGCACGCAGGCCCTCTCTATGACGAGTCTCAGTGTGGGACTACTCTTTCCAAAAATCTAGGCATTTCTGATCATCCAAATATGGTAAGCCGTATAAGATGCCCTGATGACTACATACCGGATTTGAGGAGAGGCAGCCCACCTCCTAAGCGTCTGGGTGAAGGAGCCAGACTTGCACAAAGCATCTGGCGGGACATCAGCAAGTCTCCACACCCATACTTCACAATCACACTGAAATAGGACGTGATCCACAGTCTTCTCCATCTTGCACCAAGGGCAGATCCACGCGATGCTCAGCCCGTGCATGCTCAAATAATTATATCCTTCCAGTGCAATATAATGGCCATAAATCGGCTTTCCGTTTCTTCAATATATTCTAGGTTGTGCATGCTTTGGATGGGATAATTTTTTGACTCGGGTGGACGCCCCGCTGCCCGATAAAACAAAGACTGCCCTCACATTGGCTTTGTTTGTCACACTTTTAAATTTTAATACAAACGTCATCTTCATCTTTTTAGATATGACAAGGCTGATTATAAATTAAGATGTCGTTACACCATCACCATCAAAGTGGAAGGCAACAAGAGATTGCATTCGAAGGTAGTTCTCATGATTTCTGTAGATCTCAACCAAAATGACTAGCCAGAAGGTATTATTTGGGTTCATTGATCCTGTAAAAGTATCCAAGATCTACCCAGCGAATAACCGATGTAGAACTAAACACACGCCCGCACGGATCCTCACATACTTCCCCCGTTCAAGCCCTGACGTCCTCGTCAGGCTAAGGGTTCAAATCAATTCAAATCTAATCACAAATACCACGATCGGCTCATGGTTAGCCCCAATAGATCCGTGCTGCAGTGTCCCCTAGTCCACATAGATTATAGGCCGGATCCGCTCTGATACCATTTGTAACAACCCATGAGGATCCGTGCGGGCGTGTGTTTAGTCCCACATCGGTTATTCGCTGGGTAGATCTTGGGTACTTATACAGGATCAAAAATTCAAATAATAACTTTCGGCTAGCCATTTTAGATGAGGTTCTGGGTTGTTACAAATGGTATCAGAGCGGACCCAGCTCATAATCTATGTGGACTAGGGGACACTGCAGCACGGATCCATTGGGGCTAACCATGAGCCGATCATGGTATTTGTGATTAGATTTGAATGGATTTGAACCCTTAGCCTGAAGAGGACGTTCGGGCTTGAACGGGGGGAGTATGTGAGGATCCGTGCGGGCGTATATTTAGTCCCACATCGGTTATTCGCTGGATAGATCTTGGGTACTTATACAGGATCAAGGAACCCAAATAATACTTTATGGCTAGCCATTTTGGGTGAGGTCCTGGGTCGCGGGCCTGGGCGCGCGGGTGCTGGGTGCGCGCGGGGCTGGCACGGGCGCGCGGGCGGGTGCGCGCGAGCCTGGGCACGCGGACACTGTGCGCGCGGGCACTATAGCATGCAAGGTTCGGCCGGCCAAACCTCGCAGCACTGTAGCAGGATGGCTGTGCGTGGACACTGTAGCTAGCGAGGTTCTTGCCCAAGAACCTCGCCGCACTGTAGCAGGTGTAGTCACTGTAGTTGGCGAGGTTCTTGCAGCCGAACCTCGCCGCACTGTAGCATGTTGGCTGATCGCGGCTGGACCTGGCTGCGGTATGGCTTTGGCGGGGCTGTGCGTGCGGTGGGCTTGGCCAAGGTTGGGCATGCTCGGCCGAGGCTTGGGTGCGCAATTGGCTCGACCGAGGTTGGACGTGCTCGACCGAGGCTTGGCATGCATGGGCGCGGTGCGTGCGGCTCGAGCATGGTCTCGGCCGACCATGAGCGTGCTTGGCCGAATGAAGGGGCTTGGCTAAGGCTTGTCCTGGCAAAGTGGTTGGCCTTGGCTTGACCCTCCGTTGGCCTCATTATATCCCGATGTCCTCTTTAGTCTGCATGAGCCACTTTGGCCTTCAATTGGCACATAGTCCTCTCTTGGCTTGGCGTTTTCTAGGTGTTGCTTGCGTGGGACCTCAACAAACCCCCTCCCTTGAAAAATATCCTTGCCCCCAAGGATATGCTCTGAGTGTCACCGAACTCCTTCATGGGCTTCCTGTATAGCTTCTTCTTTAGGCTTTCGGCCGTGCAGTGTCTCCAACATATTGGCCTCACAAGGCCTCATGTCATTGCTGCCCCAAGCGGTCCACTTCCTCATCCGTCCACCAAGTCTGAACTTCATGGTCATCGACTCATAGTCAGTCTCTATCTTGTCCAACCTTCGAAGCCATAAAATCCCAAGTACCGCATCTAGTCGTACCAACTGTAGTACATGCAAATTAACACTAATCAGAACCCCTTGGACCCTCAATTTTACTTCTCTCACAATCTCCTCACATTTCATCCTTTCTTCACTCGCGATTTTTACTTCAAGGGGTTCCACCGATATCCCTTTCAAGCCCACCCTTTGAAGCATCTTTGCATTAACAAAATTATGTGAAGAGCCTGAATCAATCAATAAAGAAACTTCATACGTACCGATCCATGTTATAAGCCGTATAGTAGGAGGTTTTTGGACTCCCGACATGGTATGCAATGAAAGTTCAGCTTCTTTGATCACTTCATAATGCTCGGCCTTCCTTTGATCAGATTTTCACCATCTTCATCAGAAAATTCAGACACCTCGTCCTCTTCCTCGCTGCTTGCATCAAGGATGTAGACATGGCCGGTCTTGCAACGATGCTCCTGGCTCCACTTTTCACCGCATTTGAAACATAGCCCTTTTTTAATGTAATCTTTCAGTTCATCACGAGTCAATGTTCTTACCTCCTTTAGTTGGTGTTTGTTGCTGGTTCCAATCCCTTCTTTGCCTTCATTTGTCGCCTTGGATGGTGGGAATTCGGTGTGCTGGTTGCCCGCACAATCCTTGGACATCCGCCACTCCGGGTTGTAGCTTTGGTCTAGGATCTCCGCCATGCGCATCGCCTCTTGTAACCGTGTTGGTTGTTTGAGTTTGATCTCCTTGGCTAGCCATGGTTTGAGGCCATCGATGAAGGTACCATGTAAGACTTCGTCGGACCATCCGCTGACCATAGTTTGCAATTACCGGAACTCATCGATATAGGTCTGGACTTTGCCCTCCTGTTTGAGTTTTACAAGTTGACCATGGTGATTGACAACGGAGGAAGGTCCCCATTGTTTCATGAATTCATCCATAAAGGCAGTCTAACCCAATCTTCTTCCTTCTTTCTCATACAAGGCCCAGATCCACCTCCACCATCGGCTAGCCCTTCCCTCTAAGTGGAAACTAGCTAGGGTCACCCGATCAGCCCGTGGGATATCATAAATGTCAAAGTACTGATCCGCCTTGTCAAGCCACTCATACGGGTCTCCTCCACCAAACTTTGGAAAGTCAATTTTGGGTTTCCTAAGCCCTTCTTCTCTAGGCCATGGACCCCTATAGTCATCATCTCCAAAGTCAGTACCCCGCATAATACTTCTTCTTCTCCTTGCCATGGGTTCTCTCCGGCCATGAGGCCTTTGAGCATGGAAGGGATGTTCTTCGGGTTCACTATCAGCCCCATCATGATTGTTATGGCCATTACTAACCCACTCATCATCAAGCCACCTCTCAAACACTAAGCCTTCGGCTTCTATCCTTCCTCCCATTCGGCCATGATGCCTAATGCCATGATCTACATGATGTGTATTCTAAACAATAATGGCATCGCTCTCATACCTTGCCCGGTTCTACCGTGCAGCATGCGGCCTAGGCACTTCTTCTTGCACCCTCTTATGTTCTCTCTCTAGCATCCTTCTTTCTAATCTCTCAACGTTGGCAATGTTCTCCCTCCTTATTTCAGCCATAGTATTGGACAAAGTTTCCAATGCCCGGTTAAGGTTTGCCGAACTAACTTCAAGGGCTTCTAACCTCCTATCGTGGTTACTATTTTGGGGGGACTCCATCTCCTTTTAACCCTCTGTTTTAGGACTCTAAAACCCGGAGACAACAGCCCCTCTAACTTCCAAAAACCAGAACTCAATCAAGCCCCCAAAACTTGCTGCACAAAAAATTTCTGGACTGCAGAAAATTTCTGCAGCAGTCTACCGACTTCAGCAGCCAATATCTCCCTCAAAATAGAACCAAATCAACACGTAAAGATGCCTATTACAGTGAGTAATAACCTCTGAAACTCTCCACAAAAAATCAAACTCAAAGCTTCAGAAAACTCTGTTCTTAACAACCCAAACACAGACCTTGGTACAGAATTTTTCTGCAACACAAAACTTTCCCAAATCAGTCCCTAAACCTCTTGCGGTTGTCACCCAAAGGATGAACCAACCCACCTGATTTGTATTTCACCCAATCAGCCACCGACAGGGGTTTTACAATAATAAAAACAGAAATTAAAAATCCCCCAACCGAATACAAATTCAAGTCCAATATAGGATGCAGAATTTTTATGAACTTCACCAACGACTATGATCTGATTTTTAACCTTAGATCCAAAAGAATATGCAAAGCAAAATCAGATCTGGAAGATTGGTATTCAAGCGTTAGCTCCTTGAAGGATTCTCTCAATGAAAGCACCAATTTGATGGGGGCTCACGGTCCAGAACCCCTCACCAAGCCCTTTTCCCTCACGCTCCTTGCATGCGCTTTCAAAAGATGCTGATGATGGATCGATTGTAGGTAACGCCGGTGGAATAACTCAATAAAAGATCAACAATGAAAGCAACCTTGATTTATATTCCAATAAATTGAAAAACAAACGACGACAATCAAAAGCAAATAACAAGAATAACAAAAAGTAAAAGAAATCTAGCAAAGGATCGAAAGGATCCCTTCCTAGCCCAATCTAGTGGAGATTGATTTATCAACCACTAGCCCAAGTCCTAGAACAGAAGATCTAAGGACCAAAATCTATTAAAGGCCTAACCCCCTAATAGCCCAAGCCTTACGGCCGACTCTCTCACAAAAGAAACAAGACTCAACTCATTGATCATTCCATTCCCTACAATGTCCTCTCACAACTCTTTTTATAGGCTAAGCCCTAGACAAAACTAAGTAAAACCCCTTAGGAAAACATGGCAAATTGTCATCCCATGGATCCAAGGCTTTTCCACCGTTGATTGGCATGAGATGAGTGGCTGAAAATCCCCCAAGAAGGGCCCTGCCACGGCTAGACATTGGCTTGCTTTTTGGCCGTTGGATGGAAGAGGATGGAGGGTTGAGATTGCATGAGACTCGCAGACCGGACGCACGGGACGCGTGTCCCGGTTGTGGCTGGAGGAGTCCCAGTTGGGCGCGCGGGCTGGGTAAACGGGACGCATGTCCTAGTTGGCCGAGTCGTGCGTCCCGGTTGGACGTGTCCCAGTCCGGGTGGTACTGGGACTGGGCGCGCGCTAGGCTGGCGGGCGTGTGCGGGCGCGCGCGCATGGGAGGGCGTGCGGGAGGCCAAACCTTGCCACACTGTAGCAGGCTGACTCGCGGGCTAGCTGTGCGCTAACACTGTAGCTGGTGAGGTTCTTGCCTAAGAACCTCGCCGCACTGTAGCAGGCGCAGTCACTGTAGCTGGCGAGGTTCTTGCAGCCGAACCTCTTCGCACTGTAGCATATTGGCTGAGCGCAGCTGGACGTGGCTGCGGCATGGCTTTGGCGGGGTTGCGCGTGCGGTGGGCTCGACTAAGGTTGGGCATGCTTGGCCAAGGCTTGGGCACGCATCGGCGCGCAGTTGGCTCGGTTGAGGTTGGGCGTGCTCGGCCGAGGCTTGGCTTGCATGGGTGCGGTGCATGCGGCTTGGGCATGGTCTCGGCCGACCAAGGGCGTGCTTGGCCGAATGAAGGGGCTTGGCCAAGGCTTTTTCCGGCAAAGTGGTTGGCCTTGGCTTGACCCTCCATTGGCCTCTTCATATCCCGATGTCCTGTTTGATTAGCGCGGCCACTTTGGCCTTCAGTTGGCACATGGTCCTCCTTGGCTTGGCATTTTCTTGGTGTGAGGCCCAATAGTCCCACATCGAAAAAACTCGTTCCAGAGCCTGGACATATGAGGCGGGTGTCTCTAAATTCTGCAGACGTGTTTTGGATGGAAAACAAAATCAGGGAGGGGTGAAGGACGCTTGCGTGAAGCCCCAAAATTGGACAATATCTGGCAGGGGAGCCCCGTGTTTCTCTCCTCATGTGGCCTCCACGTGGGCACTGGGTGCCTCACGTACTCTGCGCAGGCGGGGCGTGACATTTGGTATCAGAGCCGAGAATGGCTCTTGTCTGATGTGGGAAGGGTGTGAGGCCCAATAGTCCCATATTGGAAAGACTTGTTTCAGAGCCTGGGCATATGAGGCGGGTGTCTCCAAATCCTGCGACGCATTTTGGGTGGAAAACAAAACCGAGGAGGGGTGAAGGATGCTTGCGTGAAGCTCCAAAACCGGACAATATCTGGCAGGGGAGCCCCATGTTTTCCCCCTCATGTGGCCCCCACGTGGGCACTGGGTGCCTTACGTGCCCCGCGCAGGCGGGGGCGTGACAATTTCCCTCCATGACGATGGTAATTTAACACTTTAAAATTCATAAAGGGAATGGTCCTCCCCATGAATATTCTTATCTTAAATTTCGTAGTTTAATACTTTTGATGCAACGACTGTCCAATTCTTTCCTCTCAAAGTGGAGGATGATATTGAACAAATCTTGGGATGTGACTTTTCTCTTGATAACAAATAGGAAAAGTTATTTTGATGAATGTGATGGTCATTAAAAAATAAGGGCATTCATCTCCTCATCCATGGCACGCTTTCACTCCTTGATACCTTTAGCTTTATCATAGTAAGAGTGTTCCTCATCATCAATTAGATTGGCAAAGAAACAAGAATAAGTATTCACAAAATTTTTATCTCGATAACGGAATGGCTTGACAATTATTCTCCTTGGCTGTCAATTACTAGCCACCAATTCATCATTTTCTTCTTGTTGTCCACTACTTTGGTGAGAACTTGAAATCTCCCTTTCACTTTGCTCTCCTAATGATGATTAAAAAGAAGAGCCATGTTGTAATGTCATTTTAAACTCTAAAGTGTTGGATCTTTCTTGCTCAAGTGCAACTCCATTTAGGCCATAATATGAAGAAACTTCATCAAAAACATCATCTCTAGAAACAATAAATTTGTGAGTCCTTGGATCTATGCACTTCCAGCCCTTCTTCCTTTCATTGTATCCAATAAAAATGTACTTCCTTGCTTTTGCATCTAACTTGTTTTTTTGAGATTCCGGCATGTGAATATAAATTTCTCCAAACATCAACTTATAAGGAGATTTCATATTTGTTAGGCTAAGGGATATTCGATTAATCACATATGCTGCACACTTCATGTATATAGCTTTGGATAAATTTTTAGCATACAACCAGCTCTTGCAAGTCTCCACAAGGTGTCTCAGACTTCAGACTATATTTTCGTTCAATTAATAATACTCTTCATGACGTCAAGTTTGAACATATTGAATTATAGTTAAATTGTTACAACATCCAATATGTACTTACTACAAACAATAATGCAAACAAAGATGCAAGTATACTATTTCAACAAAAATGCATGAATCTAACAAAGATAGATAAGAAGCCTCTTCAATTTAATATAATTTTTTAATGAAAGCACGGAAAACTAGTTATTCTAAAAGAAGGCCCATGAAACTGATTAAATAAGTGCGATAATGCCCGGTAATACTGTTTACCATGTCAAGCAAGAGCAGAATAGGAAAATGTTATCCCATGGCACTTCATGGTCAAGGTGGAGGAAAGAATTTGTCCGAGGGACAAATTCACTCCACCTATAAATGAAGGTAGGGGCATCATGAGAAATTCACTCCATCTAATTAATAAAAGTCCCATCCCACCAAACGAGCCTCTCAGGTGCTCCCATAATTGCCGGTAGGTTCGAGGTCACAGTGTCCCCTCCCTCTTTTCCGTCGGTCATTCGCGTTATAAAGAAGGCTACCCCCCCTCCCCGCCAACTACACTCGAAACCAAACATCCAGAATTAGGATCTGCCTTCAATCTAGCAATGGCGGAAAAGGTTGCCGATTCTCCTCCCTTCAGAATCACTTCTCCATGTACTTTTCAAAGGCTAGCTTACGATGATTTTAACTCATGTCTCTTGTGGATCTCATAATATCATGATCGTTTTCCTAAAGCTTAACAGTTTTATGTTAATGATAGCATCGAGCTTTGGTAATTCCCTTTTATATTTTTGTCAGAATAAAACTTATTTGAGGCGGATCGTTGCATCACTCTTGAATCTTTTCTTTCTTTCTTGTTTTGATTAACCTGACTATGTTTAACTTTTTTCTTTTTTTTATTCTTTCCTTCTTTGTTTTCTTCTTATTCTTTTAATGCTCATATTAGAACAACGACAACATCATTTGTATTGCATACTTGTTTTCACTTATTCCCAAGCTGAGGTCCTTCATATTATTTTCACATTCACTAAATAAATCCTATCACAGATCTCCACGTTAGAGATAAAAGTTGACCTAGGCTGCCGGTATTGCTACAAAAAGATTCAAAAGACTCTATGCAAGCTCCAAGGTACGTAATTACACCCCCCGACACTTCCACTGCCTCCATTCTAGTCCAATATTTTAGCTACTAATGATTGTACCAATCATCCAATTTTTCCCTTTGCTTTCCATCAACAAAGAACGGGAGAACATAAAAACCATCTCCTATGACAAGAAGAACAATACTGTCACAATCTCCGGCCCATTCGATCCCGAGAAGCTCTCCAAGAAGCTCCGCTGCATGGCCTGCAAGGTGATCATAGCCATAATAATTGTAGTGGAGAAACCGAAACCGAAGCCGCCGGCACCGCCGCCACCCCCACCAGTACCTTGCAAATGTTGTTGCAAGGTGTGCAACAACATTAAAATCATATCATGTGACCATCACAAGGATCCCAAATGCACGGTGACTAAGAAGGTGATCAAGGATCCTACTCCCGAGAAGGAAAAGGATGATAAGGATAAAAAAACTACCGAAAAAGAAACTAAAAAGAAGGTGATCAACGACATTGAGATCATAATATGTGAGCATCCAAAATGCCCGGATTCCTGCACGGAGCCGCCAAAAAAGATAAAGTGTCTACCACCGTGTGAACCACCATGTCAACCACCGTGTGAATCACCATGTCAGCCAAAGTGTGAACCACTGTGTCCACCACCGTGTGAACCACCGTGTCCACCACCGTGTCCGCCACCGTGTCAACCACCAATTTGTCAGGTTTGTTGCTGGATGCCCAGCTCTGGCGGGTACCAAGGAGGGTCTCGGTGTTACTCTTGTGGAAGGATCTACGGATGTGCGCCTGATTGTCCACCAATGCCCTATGGTGGAACCTCTTATGGAGGATACCAGTTCATTCTTAAGGAGGATCCATCAGCGTCATGTACCATCATGTGATCATGTGTATCCGTGTTTTTCCTTTGCCAAAACTAATAACAGTAATAAGGGCGAACGATGTATGATTTATGGGGGAATAATGTGGAAATAAAATGTTATTTCAGTGTAATATTTTCATTTGGAATATTGTGTGAAAGGAATATTTTATATATGCTTGATAATGTAAAGTTTTTTCTTAGTGTTTTCCTCCAAAAATAAATAAACTTATATCAGCTAGAAGAAAAAAAAGCCTACTAGGAAGATAAAGGCTGAGAACTTCCGATTATAAAATTTCCATCAGTACATCTGCGCCTACTGGCTAGCCAATATATCTAGAGATTGATTTCTCTCCTCATAGACATACATGTGAGACTTAGAATACCATTGGATCTAGAGAAGTATTCATCTTCTTTCGCACGAATCCATCATTGGATCACCCAATGTACAGATCTCAAAGCACTCCAAACTTCATTATTTATCTGTCTGCATAGATCTCAAAATGACCAATGGATAATTCAAAAGATCTGCAAAAGATACAACTCTAATCCTTCACGACTTCAAGTATTAAGCTTGGTTTGTTCTGGACTCATATATAGATACTGTGGGTAAGGCCACTCCCCTCTGCCTTTCTTCGGAAAAAATAGTCGCATCTGGTTTATCTGTCGGCTCCTATGTCCTCGATCTCAAGATTGTTTGTTAGAAAATTTTTCTTTCCACATTGGACTATTAGCGGACTTGAGGTCAAAAAACTGGCAACCAAAAAGCCTATAAACAACCAGCCAAATCATCTTCACAAGAGACTGCCATTATGGTCTTTTTTTTTTCTTTTTTTTTTTGCTAGGACAAAAGGAAGGAGGGGGGGTGAGGAGGACCTCACCCGCGTAGCAGCCCCTACTGAGCCCTCTTCCCACTGAAGAATATTCAATACGGGCAGATAAGTTTTACTCATACCCTCCCCACCCGTGCCCGCGCGTTTCGAATCTGGGCTACTCCGGTGGAATCTTAGCCTCGTTTCAACCGTGCTACTACCTCGGTGGTACTGCCATTATGATCTTTAACAGAGCTATTCTTCATAATATTTTCTATAACACAACTGCATCTACTTCTTGAGTTTGTAGCTGAGTAGCAAATCCTCTTATCTTCCAGGCGAGAGGTACCAGCAAATCCTCTGCCCCGGTTGGGTTGAAAGCTGGGACTTGATTGCATCTTTTGCATGAAAGAAGTATTCAATTTCCTTCACACAAATCCACTATTAGATCACCCATGCACAGATCTCAAAGCACTTCAAAACTTTATTATTTATCCGCCTGCATACATCTCAAAGCGACCAATTGATCATAATTCAAAGGCTTACAAAAGATGCAACTCTAATTCTTCGAGACTTCAAGTATTAAGCTTAGTCTGTTCTGAACTCAAGTACCCATAGAGTGGATACATGGGGTGGCTTTGATCCTCT
The DNA here is from genome assembly GCF_009389715.1 of Phoenix dactylifera. Taxonomy (NCBI): domain Eukaryota; kingdom Viridiplantae; phylum Streptophyta; class Magnoliopsida; order Arecales; family Arecaceae; genus Phoenix; species Phoenix dactylifera. The sequence continues at coordinate 16,714,966 of NC_052397.1, forward strand.
TTATATTTTTTTGAATAAAATAGTTACATCTGGTTTATCTATCAGCTCCTACGTGCTTGATCTCTTAAGATTGTTTGTTGGACTGTTTTTCTTTCCACAGTGGACTATTAGTTGACTACAGGTCAAGATACTGTCAACTAAAAAATCCAATGCACAAATCTCAAAAAATAATATTTAATTAAAAAATAAAAATTTCCTAGTTTAATACTTTTAGTGCAACGGCTATCGCATTCTTTCCTCTCACAGTGGAGAATGATATTGAACGACTCTTGGGATGACTTTTCTCTTGAAAACAAATAAGAAAAGTTATTTTGGTGGATGTGATGGTCATTAAAAAATATTACCATTAGTGTGATGGCACTTCCACTTACTTTTATAAAAAGAAAAATAATAATAAAAAAGCCTACCATAATTGCGGGTGGGTTCTTGGTCACGTCCCCCCGGCTTTTTCTCTACAGCTCTCCGTCGGTCGCTCACGTTATACGGGGCCGTAAAAGGCTACGTACCCTCGCACCAAATTTCAGAATTGGGATCTGGCTTCAATCTAGCAATAGCGGAAAAGATTGAAAATTCTCCTCCCTCCAATATCACTTATTGTATCTTCTCAACGCAATTTTCGAAGGCCAATATATGATGTGTTTAACTCATTTCTCTTACGGATCTCATAATATCATGATCTTTTTTCTAAAGCTTTCGGTTATATGTCAATGATACTATGAAGCTTTTGTATTCCCATTTATAATTTTTATCAGAATAAAACTTTAGAGGTGGATGGTTCATCACTCTCAAATCTTTTCCTTTTTTCTTGTTTAGATCAATCTGTCTATGTTTAACTTTGACCTACATTATTTATTCTTTCTCTATTAGCTTAAGATCGCAATTATTGTTAAATTGTTTCTAAATTTATCAGTGAAAGCAATTTAGAGTTTCCCTTTTCTTTTTTCTTCCCCACTCTTCTCTCTCTCTCTCTCTAATAGCAGGTTAAATGCTTCATTTTTTGCCACCTTTCCTTCTTTCTTTCTTTTCTTCCTTTCTTTCTTTTTTTTAATTCTTTTAATACTCATACTAAGACAACGGTATTTTCATTTTGTATTGCATATTTATTTTCACATATTTGCTAGCCAAGGTCCTTCATTTTATTTTCACATTCATTAAATAAATTCTATCACCCAGATCTCCAAGTTAGCCATAAAAAGTTGACCTAGACTGCCATCGTTGCTACAAAAAGATTTAAATGACTCCATGCAAGCTCCTGGATACGTAACTAAACCTCCACACATGTTACTACCTCCATTTTAGTCCAATATTTTAGCTACTAATGATTGTACCAACCATCCAATTTTCCCCCATATTTTCCACCAGCAAAGAAGGAGAGAACATAAAAACTATCTCCTATGACGAGAAGAACAATGCCGTCACAATCGCCGGCCCATTGGATCCCCAGAAGCTCTGCTGCAAGGCCTGCCAAAGAACACAGGGACCCTCCCAATTAATGCACCCTCTGATAAGAAAAAAGAATCCTGCAAGGTGATCAATGACATACAAATTATGGTATGCGACCATCCCAAGGATACTAAATGCCCCGATGAGAAGCCCGACTCGAAGGCACAACCCATACCTTGTGAACCACTGGTTCGGCCGGTTTGGTGATGGAAAAGACTGCCCGATAAGCCCGCTTTGTTTGACACGCTTTTAAATTTTAATACAAACATCATCTTCATCTTTTTGGATATGACAAGGCTAATCATAAATTAAGATGCCTTTACGTCATCACCATCAAAGTGGAAGGCAACAAGAGATTGCATGGATGGTGGCTCTCATGATTTCCCTCCATGATGATGGTAATTTAACACTTCAAGATTCATAAAGGAAATGGTCCTCCCCACGAATATTCTTTTCTTAAATTTCGTAGTTTAATACTTTTGATGCAACGGCTATCCAATACTTTCCTCTCAAAGTGGAGGATGATATTGACTGACGTGACTTTTCTTTTGATAACAAATAGATAAAGTTATTTTGATGGAAGTGATGGTCATTAAAAAAAAAAACATTCATCTCCTCATCCACCCTTTCACTCCTTGATACCTTTAGCTTCATCATAGCAAGAAAGTTCCTCATCATCAATTGAATTGGTAAAGAAATAAGAATAAGTACTTACAAAATTTTTATCTCGATAACGGAATGGCTTGAAAATTGCTCTCCTTGGCCGTCAATTACTAGCCACCAATTCATCATTTTCTTCTTGTTGTCCACTACTTTGGGGAGAACTTCAAATCTCCCTTTCACTTTGCTCTCCTAATGATGATTAAGAAGAAGAGTCATGTGGTATTGTCATTTTAAGGTCTAAAGTGTTGGATCTTTCTTGCTCAAATGCAGCTCCATTAATTAGGCCATAATATGAAGAAACTTCATCAAAACAATAAATTTGTGAGTTCTCGGATCCATGCACTTCCAGCCCTTCTTCCTTTCATCGTATCCAATAAAAATGCACTTTCTTGCTTTTGCATCTAACTTGTTTTTTTGAGATTCCGGCATGTGAACATAAATTTCTCCAAACATCAACTTATAAGAAGACTTCATGTTTGTTAGGCTAAGGGACATTTGATTAATCATATATGTTGCACACTTTATATATATAGCTTTGGATAAATTTTTAGCATACAACCAGCTCTTGCAAGTCTCCACAAGGTGTCTGATTTTTCTCACAACGACTCTGTTTTGTAGGGCTGTTAATGAGCCGAGCTGCTCGGGCTCGGCTCAGGCTCGGCTCGTTAGTCAAACGAGCCCGAGCCCGAGCCCAATATAAGGCTCGCTTACATCCAAGCCCGAGCCCGAGCTCGAGCCCGAGCAGCTCACGAGCCCAAACGAGCTCTAGTCTCCCACTGAAAAATCTTATTTCAGCACTATAATTCATAAAAATCTGACCACATAGAGAAAAATAGCCTATTATCGAGCCCGAGCCCGAGCTCGAGCCCGATTACGAGCCCGAGCTCGGGCTCATTCTGGAGCTCGTAATTGAAACGAGCTTTACGAGCTCAGGCCCGAGCCTTTGCTTTGCCAAGCAAGCCCGAGCTCGAGCCCAATATAGAGCTCGTTACCGAGCCCGAGCCCGAGCTTCTGTGAAACGAGCCGAGCCGAGCTTTGCCAGGCTCGGGCTCGGCTCGGCTCGTTAACAGCCCTACTGTTTTGCTATGGCATTTCAGCATAACTAAATTCTGTCTTAATGCCATATTGTCGATAAAAAAGAGAAAAACCCATCGGAAGTGAACTCCCCTCGATTATCTATTTGTAGCCGCTTGATTTTCATCCCAAGTTCACCTTTTACGGTCTCTTTGAACTCCAAAAATCTGGTGAAAACTTCTGATTTATACTTTACAAAATAAACCCACATGAATTTTGTAAAACCATCAACAAAAATTAATATGTAATGAAATCCAAAATAAGATGGAGTTCTAGTTAGTCCCATTAAGGCCCTGTTTGGGGGAGCTTTTGGAGGGCCAGAAAGCACTTTCTGGCCATCCAAAAGTACTTTTAGATGAAAAACTGTGTTTGGTAAATTTTTCAAAAGCTGTTTCAGCTTTTGCGGGAAGCTGAAAACAGCTTTTGGGAGGAAGCTGTTTCAGCTTTTTCGGAAAGCTATATTTTTGACAAAAATGCCCATATTAAAATAACATAATTACATAGTTTATCCCTGTATAAATCTAAAAATCTGCTAGAGCCAAGAACCCAAGCCGTCAGACTCCCTTCCGTAAGAAAATGTATTTTTCTTTTCAATTTTTGTATGCATCTCTTGAACCACATTTTAGAAGAAAAAATTTTTAATCCTTTTCCATACCTTCCAAAATCAATCTATTGTTTTTTTTTTATCATCAACCTCGCGGCCCACGCTGAGGTCCTCCTCGAGCGTGGACCATGAAGAAGAGCCCCTAGACCGCGGAAAATTATTTTATGAAAAATTATGAAAAATTATTATGAAAAATTATTTTATACTAATAATTATAATATTTTATACCTTTATTTTTGTATTATACTATAAATATAATATCATATTATATTATATCATAATACATTAATATGTTATGTTAAATAATTTAATATTATGTTATATTATGGAAAATTAATTTATACTAATAATTATAATATTTTATACCTTTATTTTTGTATTATACTATAAATATAATATCATAATACATTAATATGTTATGTTAAATAATTTAATATTATGTTATATTATGGAAAATTAATTTATACTAATAATTATAATATTTTATACCTTTATTATTGTATTATACTATAAATATTGTATTATATTACATTACATTATAATACATTAATATGTTATTTTAAATAATTTAATATTATGGTATATTATGGAAAATTAATTTATAATATTAATTATAATATTTTATACCTTTATTTTTTATTAAACTATAAATATAATATCATATTATATTATATCATAATACATTAATATGTTATGTTAAATAATTTAATATTATGTTATATTATGAAAAATTAATTTATACTAATAACTATAATATTTTATACCTTTATTATTGTATTATACTATAAATATTGTATTATATTACATTACATTATAATACATTAATATGTTATTTTAAATAATTTAATATTATGTTATATTATGAAAAATTAATTTATAATATTAATTATAATATTTTATACCTTTATTATTGTATTATACTATAAATATTGTATTATATTACATTACATTATAATACATTAATATGTTATTTTAAATAATTTAATATTATGTTATATTATGAGAAATTAATTTATACTAATAATTATAATATTTTATACTTTTATTATTGTATTATATTATAAATATAATATATATTACATTATATCATAATACATTAATATGTTATGTTAAATAATTTAAAATTATGTTATATTACCAAATATTAATTTACTCTAATAATTATATTACTATTATGCTATATTAACATAATATTATTTTATATTACAATAATATTATACTATATCGTATATTTATGTATTAATTTATGTTATGTTTTATTATGTTGTGTTGTATAATACTATGCAATGTCCTTTATGGTAATTTTGTCATATAAAAGTACTTTCTCAGTTTGTTTACCAAACACAAAACAAAGTACCACAGCACTTTACGAATGTAGTTACCAAACAGCAAACAGCTTTTTATAACAGCTCTACTTCAGACAGCTCTACTTTCAACAGCTCTACTTCCAACAGCTCTACTGCCAACAGCCCCCCCAAACAGGGCCTAAGTCACTATATATACATTCTAGTGGAGCCTTGCACCTTGAGATAGATTTGTCAAATGGAAGGCAATGTGCCTTTCTATATTGACAACTTTCATAAATTTCTCCATTATCAAAATTAATTAATTTTGGAAGCCCTTTTACCAAGTTCTTTTGCACCATAATTCTTAACTTATTCATGTTAAGATGCCCAAGTCTAGCATGCCATACGAATGCATTACCATTGCTACTCAACTTGTAGCAACTCAATACAAAGATGGAGAACAATCAACTTGTGGTTGTGTTCCCAAATACACTGGTAGGGATGTACTTCATTCTTCATGGAGACCTGTAGTATATGCATTCACATTAATTGCAAGTAATTAAGATTGCATAGAAAAATGAACAGACATTATAGGAAGATGTAAAGATGAATAAGTACATAAATATATTAACGATTCTTGCATAAATCTAGTTTAATATATATCTAGAGTGTTCCAACAAATCAATTGCACTAATTTCAACACTGTGATCTGCTGGACGCTATGGAACGAGAGGAATGCTCGGCTTTTTCAGTTCGAAGCATGCTCGTTTGCTAAGGTGTTTCAACGTAGAATCATGCTGCTGAAACAATGGACCTACTGCTATGAAGGCAAATGGGAAAACGCATATTCTCAAGCTTTTTACCGGAGTTAATGGAATCAAAGTCCCACTTGAACCGTTGGTCTGGGTCCCAGTCATGGTTGACAGCAACTATGTTCCGTCTTCATGGGCCACATCTTGTAGTCACATCGCTTCATGGAGTTGGGTTCAGGATGTTGAGAAGTCACCCGTTTTCATCATCCTCCCTCCAAAAAAAGGAGAGAGAGATAAAGGTTGAGCCACCAACCTCAACCCATCAAATCTTGTCCATCTTTGACGCCATCTAAGAACACCGTTTTGTACATCATTCTGTAGCTGCGAATTTTATGTAGGATGGTATAAAGGGCATGAGTGTAGCCTTTCTCTGTATTGAAGATCATCTTTTACCCCCAATTTGTGGATCTTCTTTTGCATAAGTGTCATTATCGTGGGAGGTCTGTCACATCTGGTTCGCCATCCATTATCTTAAATCTTCTACTATATATAATACTATTTTAGTGCAGTGATTATCTCTTTAGATCTGTACCCAAATCCTACCTATCCTGTCTTGTAAATTCTCAGACTAGTTTTTAAACCCATTCGCTTTCACCCCGAAGATCCAATTTGAGTTTCAACTTTGTAGGCACGAGTTAAAAGTTAGTCCATTAATTCCAAATTCAGGCTAGCTTAAGTCAGGTTCATTCCCGAGTCTTGCTATATGGTTATTTCTATTCTTTATGTTGTAGATCAAATAGATTAAAGTTGAGTTTCATTTAATGAACCGGGCTGGTGCCAATGGCTTGGGACTTGGGCAATTAATATGCAGATGATTTCGGTGACTAGTTTCACTAGGCATTTTGGTGGATTAGTCTCTCTTCTTCCCGCAATTAATAATTAATATTCTTAATATCTTTCGTAATAAATAATATGTGTGAAGCTAATTTTTCTACTATAAAAAATATAAACTCCTCCAATGACTGATGTTTCCACCCTTGTTGTTTCAAATTTTAATCCTTGTGTTCGTAATCCAGTGTTTTGATCACATGGGCTGCTCCAGTCTGATTGAGAGGTGACGTCGACCCCATTCGATCAGCACTTGTGTTTTTCCTCTCTTTCCCTCTGTTCATATGAACTTTACAACTGAAAAGTATTACCCTTAGCGTGATGGCAATTCCAGCCACCCAACAAGCCCCTCAAAGTGCTCCCATAATTGCTGGTAGGTTCGAGGTCACAGTCTCCCCTCCCTCTTTTCCGTCGGTCATTCGCGTTATAAAGAAGGCTAACCCAGACCCGTCTTCCCCGCCAACTACACTCGAAACCAAACATCCAGAATTAGGATCTGCCTTCAATCCAGCAATGGCGGAAAAGGTTGCCAATTCTCCTCCCTTCAGAATCACTTCTCTATGTACTTTCCAAAGGCTAGCTCATGATCATTTTAACTCATAATATCATGACCGTTTTCCTAAAGCTTACAGTTTTATGTTAATGATAGCATCGAGCTTTGGTAATTCCCTTTTATATTTTTATCAGAATAAAGCTTATTTGAGGCGGATCGTTTCATCATTCTTGGATCTTTTCTTTCTTTCTTGTTTTGATCAACCTGACTATGTTTAACTTTGATACAAGTTATTGAGCCTCTCTTTATTAGCTTAAGATTACAATTATTGTTAAATTATTTCTAAATATGTCAGATAAGGCAAGTTTCGAGCTTTCCTTTTCTTTTTTTTTTTCTTTCCTTTTTTTCTTCTTCTTATTCTTTTAATACTCATATTAGGACAACGACATCATCATTTGTACTGCATATTTGTATTCACTTATTCCCAAGCTGAGGTCCTTCGTATTATTTTCACATTCACTAAATAAATCCTATCACAGATCTCCACGTTAGAGCTAAAAGTTGACCTAGGCTGCCGGTATTGCTACAAAAAGATTCAAAAGACTCTATGCAAGCTCCAAGGTACGTAATTACACCCCCCCACACTTCCACTGCCTCCATTCTAGTCCAATATTTTAGCTACTAATGATTGTACCAATCATCCAATTTTCCCCTTTGATTTCCATCAACAAAGAACGGGAGAACATAAAAACCATCTCCTATGACAAGAAGAACAATACTATCACAATCTCTGGCCCATTCGATCCCGAGAAGCTCATCAAGAAGCTCCGCTGCATGGCCTGCAAGGTGATCATAATCATAATAATTGTAAAGCCGCCGCCGACGCCGACGCCGACAAAGCCGCCACCAGAACCATGCAAATGTTGTTGCAAGGTGTGCAACAACATTAAAATCATATCATGTGACCATCACAAGGATCCCAAATGCACGGTGACTAAGAAGGTGATCGAGGATCCTACTCCCGAGAAGAAAAAGGATGATAAGGATAAAAAACCTACCGAGAAAGAAACTAAAAAGAAGGTGATCAACGACATTGAGATCATAATATGTGAGCATCCAAAATGTCCGGATCCCTGCCCACCACCATGTCCACCACCGTGTGAACCACCGTGCCCACCACCATGTCCGCCACCGTGTGAACCACCGTGCCCACCACCATGCCCACCACCGTGCCAGCCACCATGTCCACCACCGTGTCCACCACCATGTGAACCTTGGTGTCCACCACCATGTCAACCACCAATTTGTCAGGTTTGTTGCAGGATGCCCTCCTCTGGGGGGCACCAAGGAGGGTCTCGGTGTTACTCTTGTGGAAGGATCGAAGGATGCGTGCCTGATTGTCCACCAATGCCCTTTGGTGGAACCTCTCATGGAGGATACCAGTTCATGTTGAAGGAGGATCCATCACCGTCATGTGCCATCATGTAATCATGTGTATCCATGTTTTTCCTTTGCCAAAACTAATAACAGTAATAAGGGTGAAGGATGTTAGATTTATGGGAGAATAATGTGGAAATAAAATGTTATTTCAGTGTAATATTTTCATTTGGAATATTGTGTGAAAGGAATATTTTATATATGCAAGATAATGTGAAGTTCTTTTCTTAGTGTTTTCCTCCAAAAATAAATAAACTTATATCAACCAGAAGAAAAAAAACCCTATTGGGAAGACAAAGGCTAGGAACTCTCGGATATAAAATTTCCATCAGTACATTTGCTGGCTAGCCAATATATCTAGAGATTGGTTTTTCTCCTCATAGACATGTGAGACTTTGAATACCATTGGATCTAAAGAAGTATTCATCTTCCTTCGCACGAATCCACCATTGGATCACAGGGGGAGCTCCTATAGAAAGTATAATCAACGCGAACGGGACACTGACTCTGCCGGAAACTAATTCTCAGACTCAGTCCAGTGATCCAATGTACAGATCAGCAAAGGGAGGCAAACTAATCAGCGAAGGGAGGCAAACTCCCGTATCAAGCAAGAAGCACACTGAAGGCTCGAGAGAGAGCGCGAGTTATGACAAGCTCTGGTGCCCCTTTTAAGCCCTAACGACACGGAATTGCCTCACGTGCGCTTTCAAATCGCTGTGATCTAATCTTTGCGGCTCCTGTTCTACTACCTTGGCTAGCCTTACGAATCTAAAGCTAGAGCTATTAGCACTGGGCTATCCGGACACTCCAATGTACAGATCTCAAAGCACTCCAAACTTCATTATTTATTCATCTACATAGATCTCAAAGCGACCGATGGATAATTCAAAGATCTGCAAAAGATACAATTTGAGTTTCAACTTTATAGGCACGAGTTAAAAGTTAGTCCATTAATTTCAAATTCAGACTAGCTTAACTCAGGTTCATTCTCTAGTCCTGTCATTAATTTGGTTAGTTTGCTATGATTATTTCTATGCTTTGTGTTGTAGATCAAATAGATTAAAGTTAAGTTTCATTTAATGAAGCGGGCTTGTGCCAATGGTTACACTCTCTTCTTAAGAGTCAAATATTCTGAATTTGAATCTTAGATTGAGAGTCTATATGTATTGAGACTTGGAAAATTAATATGCGAATGGTTTCTCTTTTTCGATGTCAAGATATTCCGGTGGATTAGTAACCGCTGTTTGTTATAAATTAAATGGAACAAAATGGTCCTTATCGTGCAGTTAATAATTAATAGTTCTTGTCCGTTATCCGGTGTTTAGAAGGGACGTACGGCCGATAATGCAGCAGATTTCGCGACCCACAAATAGTTGATCACGAGGGCAAGGACAGTACGATCGAGAGATGACGTCGGCACCATTCGATCAGTACCTGTTTTTCTCTCTGTTTTTTTCTGAAGTTTGAAAGCTGTCCATTATGATACCAGATTTCGTACAAATATTATTCTAATATAATATTATTATTGTGCCGACACATTGGGGGAGGAAGACCAGTTCGATGTACCGAAATATTAATAAGCTCTTTGTATCAAACATCAGCATTACTTCTTGTACCATATGTTAATATTTTTCGATTCGATACAGTATAACATATCTTAATCGAATGGTACGATAGGCTACATATAATACATAAAATCTGGATAATCGTGATCATATTACATCGTACAAACAGCCATGATTTGCAATATATGTAATGCAAAGCAACCGTAATTACAAGAGCCCCTTGCATTATATGTAGCATGCTTTGTTATGTACTACCCCGACCTTATGCGTATATATAGCCATATCAAGGGGCCAAAGAAAATATCATCCAAACTAATAGAATGGATGGAGCTCCATGTTATCCTAATTCAAGAATCAAGCCTTGTCAAAAACTCTAAACTCCACTTAGTGAATCCATATGATATATTACATGAAATATTCAGATGTAGTTCTGGACTGATCGGTTGAATGGTATCTGATTTTTTTGATCTGATATTTACTGCAACTATGTGATCATTTCTTTTTCTTTTTCACATGTGATGTATAGATTTTTTTATTTTTTGACAAAGCAACTAGGGGACCCTCAAAATGGATTTTTTTTTTTTGACAAAGTAACAATGCATGGGACCATCAAAATGGCTCAGAAGGGAAAACTCTATATGTGATCATCAAACTATGTACTGTTTCACAGGTTACGTAGTACCATTAAGTCTTCGATTCAATCCATTCCAATAGTTTGATATAAACAGTCACTGAAAATTTTTACCCTTAGCGTGATGGCAATTCCAACCACCCAACAAGCCTCGCAAATGCTCCCATTATTGCTGGTAGGTTCCAGGCCACAGTCTCCCCTCCCTCTTTTCCGTCGGTCATTCGCCTTATAAAGATACAAGTCTAATCCTCCGAGACTTCAAGTATTAAGCTTGGTCTGTTCTGGACTCTAGTACTTGACAGAGTGGATAGGTGGTGGGGTGGCTTTGATCCCCTTTTTTTTTTTTTTTTTTTTTTTTGAGTAAAACAATCGCATGTGGTTTATCTGTCAGCTCCTACATGCTTGATCTCTCAAGATTGTTTGTTAGAAAGTTTTCCTATCCACAATGGACTATTAGTTAACTTGAGGTCAAGAAACTGTCAACCAAAGAGTCCAAAAACAACCAGCCAAATCCTCTTCACAAGAGACTGCCATCATGGTCTTTTAACAGATCTATTCTTGACAATATTTTCTATAGCACAGCTCCATCTACTCCTTAAGTTTGTAGCTAAGCAGCAAATCCACTTGTCTTCTAAGTGAGAGGTTGGGTTCAAAGTTGGGCCGCAATTGTATCTTTTGCACCAAAGGAGTATTCATCTTCCTTCGCATAAATACACCATTGGATCATCCATTGCGGAAATCTCAAAAAAATAATAATTAATTAAAGAATAATTATTGAAAAAATAAAAATGATTAAAAAATTTAAAGAATTATTGGTTAAAAATCTCATTTAAGGACATAAAAGAGATTAAAAAATATTTTTTTGATTTGAATGATATCATGGCAGCAAATATCTTGGATTTTATCGATTTATCTTGATCGAGAAAATAGGCCAAGCTTTTTGCATATATTATATCCAAAGTTGTCATACAATTCGAGATCTCGATCGGGATAAAAATCTTGGTTCCATTTGATATTGATCTAGAAGAATCATTAAACTCGATGTGGATCAATTTGGTCATTATAGAAAAAATTGGACATGGTTTAGGAGCAAGTCATCACATCGAGGAGTTACATTGCGTACTAAACTTCCGAAGGCTATAACTTAGCCGTACGACACTAGATTAAGATATTTTTTTTTTTTTCATGCAGACAGCTTTTCAAGATCTATAACATGGAGCCACCTCTTTAAGGGTGCGGTGCAGTGAGCGAATAGTAACAAATTTCATCATTTAAATTCTAAAATGAACCAATCTAATAATAACTTTTCTTTTTAGGAGAGACTTTGATCGGATGTAACTTTTCATAGGAAAAAAAATTGGTGGAACGACTAGAGACAATGTCAATGTAGGAGTTGAGATTTACGTCATTTTCGATTTTAACTTTTAATATTTATTTTAACTGGTCATGTCTATTTTAAAAAAATTAAATCTTGTTTGAACTAGAAGATCAATCTGACTTAAAATAGACAAGGGTAGACCTCACTAGCATAAATAGAAGCTATGCATATCAACTTATTATTGATCAATGTAAGAAGACAGAACCAAGACCCCTATTTTGCCATATTTTCTACTTTTTCTAAATCCATTTGAGAGGTTCAAGTTGAGGAGAATAAAAGAATTTTTTCTTCTCTCCAAGCAAATAAAATATTTAATTAGAAAGTATTTGTTTTACCAGCAATGCTATTTCTTGCGAGCTAAATATAGGTGGCAACTAAAAATATTACAGTTTGACATGATAGTTACAAAAGCTATTGCTTTTTCATTATCTCTAATTGAAAATTACAAATACAATTGAAGTTAACTTAGTTTTATGGTGCTACAAGAATCGTTATGATAGAATAGAAATAATTAAACAAGTATGCTATGATCATAAAACAATACTTATATTATTAACAATAAAACATCAATTATTGTTGTAGTATACTTTTAGAAAATTTTATTAAAAATTATAATAATTATACATTATGTTATAATAATTGAAAGGACGTAACTAAACCTCCACACATGTTACTACCTCCATTTTAGTCCAATATTTTAGCTATTAATGATTGTACCAACCATCCAATTTTCCCCCATGTTTTCCACCAGCAAAGAAGGAGAGAACATAAAAACTATCTCCTATGACGAGAAGAACAATGCTGTCACAATCCCCGGCTCATTGGATCCCCAGAAGCTCTCCAAGAAGCTCTGCTGCAAGGCCTGCCAAAGAAACACAGGGACCCTCCCAATTAATGCACCCTCTGATAAGAAAAAAGAACCCTGCAAGGTGACCAATGACATACAAATTATAGTATGTGACCATCCCAAGGATCCTAAATGCACCGCTGAGAAGCCCGACTCGAAGCCAAAACCCATACCTTGTGAACCACTGGTTCGGCCGGTTTGGTGCTGGATGCTTTACTATGTAAGACACAGTAAACTAGGCCCGGTCCACTTGACTGGCCCGTCTTTTGGCCCAAACAAAATGGAAAAAAAAAGAAAAAAAAACAAAGGGGAACGAAGCTCCCCTGTTTGAGTCAGAAGAGGAGACCGACTCGGCCTCCTCTTCGACTCCGTCGGAGACTAGGGAATCCCTAGTCTCCATGCCTATTTAAAGGACCTCGCCCTTCCTTCGAGCCTCAACGTTGATCACCAAAGTTCGCCGCCGATATTGAGATGATTTTTGAGGTGGTTGCCACGGAGGATCTCGGGGTTTTCGCCGTCAATGCAGCCAGGAGAGCTTGCCGGAGGTGAGTCTTGGTAGTTGGTCGTCCTCTCCTCCTTCTTTTGGTTGTTATGCCACTGTTCCTTCATCACAATCCGGCTGGTGAGTCGCCGGAATAATCGTGAACATGGTCTCCCCTGTTTCACGATTTTTCTTCCGTTTTTGTTGGCTGTTGCCGGGCGTGGAAGGCCGCCGGCGCCGCCGTGGATCGTCGGCCACTGATAGAACAAAAACAACCTCAAGGCTAGAACTAGAACCCGCCAACCCTACCGAAAGAAAAGAAAAACAACCTCATGATTTCCCTATAACGATGGCACAACAAAAGGGTGATTTAGCATTTTAGTTCGGCAACCGTGATCTGCTGGACGCTATGGAAAGAGAGGAATGCTCGGATTTTTCAATTCGAAAAATACTCGTTTGCTAAGAATTTTTTTTTTTTTTGGTGAAAATGGCAAATTTATATAGCCCTAACGTGAATACATCCTACACAAGTCACGAGAAAGTAAAAGGTACAAAAAAGAAGGTATATCTACTGCAGGCATCCAAAGAACCTTCTCGGAGTGCCGGATAACAAAGGAGGCGACCCAATCCGCTGCCTTGTTCGCATCCCTGAACACATGCGCTACCTGAAAATCATCCATCTTCTAAGCCAATCTATGGATCTCTCGAATAAGAGGATGACCATCACCATACATGTCCACTCTCTGGATCCAATGAATCACCACCGATGAATCTCCCTCTAGATACATCCGCTCTACGCCAAGCACTCTCCTCGCATAAGATAAGCCCTTCCAAGCTGCCCAAAGCTCTGCCCCAACAACAATGAGTTCTGGCGTGCGAGGCCAACCAACTGCTATCAGCCTGCCAAAAGAGTCTCTGATCGTAAAACCAATTCCTCCAGACTAGCCATCCACCGATCTGCCGGCGTCGAAGTTCACTTTGAGATGACCAAGAGATGGAGGCACCCAAGATATTAGGGTGAACCTGGGCGTTGTAATAGTGAAAGAGTACCCCATATGTCTTTGGCCATCTCGGAAGAGAACAAAACGACAGCAGCTGCGGCCTCCCCAGCAAACACACCCCCCCCCCCCCCCCCCCCCCCCCCCAATTGCAATAGAGCTCTATCCACCCATCATGCTGCTAAGGTGTTTCAACGTAGCATCATGCTGACCTACTGCTATGAAGGCAAATGGGAAAATGCAAATTCTCAAGCTTTTACCGGAGTAATCGAATCAAAGTCCCACATGAACGGGTCTGGGTCCAAATACAACTACGTTCCCTCTTCATGGACCACATGTCGTAGCCGCATCGCTTTATGGAATTGGTCAATTGGGTACAGGATGTTGAAAATTCTCCTGTTTTCATCACCCAGAAAAGAGAGAGAGAGCGAGAGGTTTCATAAAGGGAGTGGTCCTCTTGAGCTGGTTGCTAGTGATGTAGGGGCTTGCAGCATAAGTGGAGTGCCAGCTAAGTGAGCCACCAACCTCAACCCATGTCCATCTTTGACACCATCTAAGTATTGAAAAAAAATACAATAAAAAAATAATAATGCGGCAAATTTATTTTTTTTTTTATATAATTAAATAGGATATCACTCACCAAGCAACAATAATCTCTATAATCTACTCAAGTAATTAACAAATAAAATAGTCAAGTAATCCAGAAACAAGAGACAACACATTTTAATGTAAAAAATCCTTTTATGTGAAGAAAAAAACTACTGGATCTAGTCCAACCAAAATTTTTTACTATTTAGAATAATGAGATTACAATAGATTCTCTCTAGTTTAACTAGAGATGGTACAAACATTAACAAGATTTAATTTTGACTTCCACAATAAAAACATCATGACCAATTATAAGACAAATTTCAACAATAAACAGTAAAATAGAGAATAGATCTCACAGAATGTTGATGCTTGAAATAATTAAAAGAGATGATTTTTCAAAAATTCAAACCGTTCAAGTTGTAGCTCTCAATGCCGGAAACAACATACTGAACTTTCAGCCAAATTTGGATACAATCAATCATCCAATCATTTGATAAAGCAACACATTTTCTATTTCTTTTTCTTCTCTATTTTTTTCTCTCTCTTCCGTTTCTGTAGAACCCCAAGACTCCTAATTTCTTTTCAATTCGCCTCACCCAAGCCGGTGGTTTTCTTCTTATCCACTTTTTTTTATTTTAAATTCAAATAGGGTGGGTCCCACATGAGGAGGGTCCATACCAGCAAATCTCTCTCTTTCGACTCATATGGGGAGTTCTACCAAGCCCATTCGCTTTCACCCCGAAGATCCTATTTGAGTTTCAACTTTGTAGGCACAAGTTAAAAGTTAGTCCATTAATTTCAAATTCAGACTAGCTTAAGTCAGGTTCATTCTCGAGTCTTGTCATTAATTTGGTTGGTTTGCTATGATTAATTCTATGCTTTGTGTCGTAGATTAAATAGATTAATTAAAGTTAAATTTCATTTAATGAACTAGGCTTGTGCTAAAGATTACATCCTCTGCTTAGGAGTCAAATATTTTGAATTTGAATCTTAGATTGAGAGTTTATAAGTATGGGGACTTGGAAAATTAATATGCAGATGGTTTCTTTTTCTCGACGACTAGTTTCATCAAGACGTTCCGGTGGATTAGTCTCACTTCTTCGAGACTCCTTATTAATGAAAGGCCCATCATAACCACTATTTGCTATAAATTAGATAGAACAAAATGGTCCTTGCCGTGCAGTTAATAATTAATTTTCTTAATATCTTCACATTGAATAATAAGTATGATTTTAATTTTTCAGTTATAAAAAATATAAACTCCTCCAATGATTGATGTGTCCACTCTTGTTGTTTCAAATTGTAATAAATGGAATAGGTTAAGCTTATAATTTTAATTTTAATATAAAGAATCAATGAAATTAGTTACTAATTAGAATATAGGGACTATTCCATCTTTTAATAAATAAATTAAATTTTACACAAAGAAGAACTTCGCAGGAATTGGGCTGAGAAAAGAGGATTGACATGTTAAAATCTCTTTAAGGAAACAAAAATTTATAAAGAAAAAGCTAATAAAATGATGATCTTAGAATATAAAACTTAGTAAAATGAGATAACTGAAATTAAAGCAGCATATTATATATTTTATTATTTCTTTCTTTTTCTTTCATATAATGCTATACTGTGATTTTAATTAGAAAGGTCGCAGCAGCAGCAGCGAATCCTCGTTTCGTTATCCGGTGTTTAGAAAGGACGTACGGCCGATAAAGCAGCAGATTCCCCGATCCACTAATAGTTGATCACGTCGGCCAAGCAACTAGGGGACCATCAAAATGGATTTTTTTTTTTTTTTGACAAAGTAACAATGCATGGGACCATCAAAATGGCTCAGAAGGGAAAATTATGTACTGTTTCACAGGTTACGTAGTACCATCAAGTCTTCGATTCAATCCTTTCCAATAGTTTGGCTGGAAACAGTCACTGAAAATTTTTACACTTGGCGTGATGGCAATTCCAGCCACCGGACAAGCCTCTCAAATGCTCCAATTATTGCTGGTAGGTTCCAGGTCACAGTCTCCCCTCCCTCTTTTCCGTCGGTCATTCGCGTTATAAAGAAGGCAACCCCCAACCTGCCCTCCCCGCCAACTACGCTCGAAACCTCGCATCCAGAATTAGGATCTGGCTTCAATCTAGGAATGGAGCAAAAGGTTGCAAATTCTCCTCCCTTCAGAATCACTTCTCTATGTAATTTTGAAAGGCTAGCTCATGATGATTTCAACTCATGTCTCTTGTGGATCTCATAATATCATGATCTTTTTCCTAAAGCTTACAGTTATATGTTAATGATAGCATGAAGCTTTGGTGTTCCCTTTCATATTTTTATCAGAATAAAACTTAATTAGAGGCGGATCGTTTCATCACTCTTGCATCTTTCCTTTCTTTCTATCTTGTTTTGATTAACCTGGCTATGTTTAACTTTGATATAAGTTATTGAGCCGCTCTTTATTAGCTTAAGATCACAATTATTGTTAAATTATATCTAAATATGTCAGTTAAGGAGGAAAGTTTCGAGCTTGCCTTTTCTTTCTTTTTTTCGTTCCTTCTTTTTTTTCTTCTTATTCTTTTAATACTCATATTAGCACAACGACATCATCATTTGTATTGCATATTTGTTTTCACATATTCCCAAGCTGAGGTCCTTCATTTTATTTTCACATTTACTAAATAAATCCTATCACAGGTATGGTGCTGTCCACCACCGTGCAAACTATGTCCACCACCGTGTCCACCATCGTGTCGACCACCGTGTCGACCACAAATTTGTCAGGTTTGGTGCTGGGTGCTCTGCCCTGGGGGGTGCCAAGGAGGGTCTCGGTGTGGCACTTGTGGAAGGAACTGCGGATGTGTGCCTGGTTCTACACGAATGCCCTCTGGTGGAACCTAACGTGGAGGATGCTAGTTGATTCTTAAGGAGGATCCATCAACTTCATGTACCGTCGTGTGATCTTGTGTATGCGTGTTTTTCCTTTGCCAAAAAATAATAACAATAATAAGGGTGAAGGACGTTAGATTTATATATGGGAGAATAATGTGGAAATAAATTGTTATTTCAGTGCAATATTTTCTTTTGTAATATTGTGTGAAGGAAATATTTTATGTTTTATAATGTGAATTTTTTTTCTTAGTATTTTATCCTCTTTTCTTCTAAGTGAGAGACCAGCAAATCCCCCGCCCCGGTTGGGTTCAAAGCTGGGTCTCAATTGCATCTTTCACATGAAAAAAGTATTCATCTTCCTTCGCACAAATCCACCATTAGATCACCCAATGCACATATTTTAAAGCACTCCAAACTCCATTATTTATCCATCCGCATAGATGTCAAAGCGACCAATGGATAATTTAAAGGTCTGCGAAAGATACAAGTCTAATCCTTCGAGACTTCAAGTATTAAGCTTAGGTCTGTTCCGGACTCTAAATACCTGACAGAGTGGATAGGTGGTGGGGTGGCTTTGTTCCTTTTTTTTTTTTTTTGAGTAAAATAATCGCATGTGGTTTATCTGTCAGCTCCTACATGCTTGATCTCTCAAGATTGTTTGTTAGAAAGTTTTCCTATCCACATTCGATATTAGTTAGCTTGAGGTCAAGAAACTGTCAACCAAAGAGTCCATAAACAACCAGCCAAATCCTCTTCACAAGAGACTGCCATTATGGTCTTTTAACAGATCTATTCTTGACAATATTTTCTATAGCACAACTCCATCTACTCCTTAAGTTTGTAGCTAAGCAGCAAATCCACTTGTCTTCTAAGTGAGAGGTTGGGTTCAAAGCTGGGCCGCAATTGTATCTTTTGCACCAAAGGAGTATTCATCTTCCTTTGCATAAATACACGGTTGGATCATCCATTGTGGAAATCTCAAAAAAATAATAATTAATTAAAGAATAATTATTGAAAAATAAAAATGATTAAAAAATTTAAAGAATTATTGATTAAAAATCCCATTTAAGGACATAAAAGTGATTAAAAAATATTTTTTGATTTGAATGATATCATGTCAGCAAATATCTTGGATTTTACCGATTTATCTTGATCGAGAAAATAGGCCAAGCCTTTTGCATATATTGTATCCAAAGTTGTCGTACAATTCGAGATCTCGATCGAGATAAAAATCTTGGTTCCATTTGATATTGATCCAGAAGAATTATTAGACTCGATGTAGATCAATTTGGTCATTACAGAAAAAATTGGACATGGTTTAGGAGCAAGTCATCACATCGGGGAGCTACATCGCGTGCTAAATGGGCCAATAGTAACAAATTGCATCGTTTAAATTCTAAAATGGACCAATCTAATAATAACTTTTCTTTTTAGGAGAGACTTTGACTGGATGTAACTTTTCATATGGAAAAAAATTGGTGGAACGACTAGAGATAAAGTCAATGTAGGAATTGAGATTTACCTCATTTTCGATTTTAACTTTCTAATATTTATTTTCACTGGTCATGTCTATTTTGAAAAAATTAAATCTTATTTGAACTAGAAAATTAATCTGACTTAAAATAAACAAGGGTGGACCTCACTAGCATAAATAGAAGCTGTGCATATCAACTTATTATTGATCAATGTAGGAAGAGAGAACCAAGACCCTAGTTTTGCCATATTTTCTACTTTTTCTAAATCCATTTGAGAGGTCAAGTTGAGGAGAATAAAAGAATTTTTTCTTCTCTCCAAGCAAATAAAATATTTAATTAGAAAGTATTTGTTTTACCAGCAATGCTATTTCTTGCGAGCTAAATATAGGTGGCAACTAAAAATATTACAGTTTGACATGATAGTTACAAAAGCTATTGCTTTTTCATTATCTCTAATTGAAAATAACAAATACAATTGAAGTTAACTTAGTTTTATGGTGCTACAAGAATCGTTATGATAGAATAGAAATAATTAAACAAGTATGCTATGATCATAAAACAATACTTATATTATTAACAATAAAACATCAATTATTGTTTTAGTATACTTTTAGAAAATTTTATTAAAAATTATAATCATTATACATTATGTTATAATAATTTTATATTTTAATAAATTAAATAATAAAATATAGAATTTTAAACTTCGTTGGTTGAAGTGTGGCGCGGCATCTCTTTTGGAGGTTGCTTCCAATTGCAATAAATTTTGTACTTGAAAATACAATCAATTTTGCCTATATTTTTGTCACGACCCCCGCCCCGTTCCCGGCGGGCCGCCGCGACGGTCCTAGGGTGCGGGTAGGCATAAGGCCACCAGCCACCGCGTAGAACCCTACTACCTATCAATCATCAATAGATCTTGAAAAAAATTGGCATGATACATGCACAAAATGATCACTTTTCCTATAGTGACCTGTCAGGATTATCTCAATACATACAACACACTACCTGTCAGAGCAGCAATCACATAATCTGTCACATAATAAACCTGAACAATATATAGCAATACATTATCACAGGCACACAATTGATCTGCACACATATATATATATACTTGCTTTCCAATCCATCCATGGTCAAACCCATATCCACAACAGGATCTATGACTGTAACTATGCACTATATACAATAGAAGGTTTATAATACACCAAAAAATATAAACCTCTATCTACATTATACTATACTATGGAGCGGCACAGCTAGCAGGCAACCACTAATCCTGCTCCTCTCTATACAATACCTGCCCTGCAATCAAAAACACCAAACTGGGGAGTGAGTATATAAATACTCAGTGAGTGGAGTAGAGAGTACTATGCACATGAGACAAGATATAATCATGGCTCGAGGTGAAATCTCAAGATCAATAACAAGATGAACATGAACTCAACATAAAGAATATGGAGTAAATCATCAATATCACCACAATCAATATCAACTCATCTGAAGCATATATGGAATAATCAAGTCAACATATATGCTACTCATGAATATGTTCAACAGGTCATAGTACTGAATCATATAAATCAGGTGTCAATAGGCTGAATCATCAACAAGACAGCTATCGGGAGGTGGGTTTTACGCCCCAGGCGAACCAGCAACAACTCCCTACTGCCATATGCATACATCGAATATGACACCACACCAATATGTAAATCATCACTAGACAGCTGTCGGAAGGTGGGTTTACGCCCCAGGCGAACCAGCAACAACTCCCTACTGTCACATGCATATGCAGGATAAGACACCATACCGATAACATAAATGCTAGACAGCTATCGGGAGGTGGGTTTTACGCCCCAGGCGAACCAGCAACAACTCCCTACTGTCACATGCATATGCAGGATAAGACACCATACCGATAACATAAATGCTAGACAGCTATCGGGAGGTGGGTTTTACGCCCCAGGCGAACCAGCAACAACTCCCTACTGTCACATGCATATGCAGGATAAGACACCACACTGATCATATAAATGCTGGCCAGTATCCAGAACAGAAATCCATCTCACATCTACATACTAAACGGCACCTCGCGGGAATTCTACATCCGCGGAAAGCCATACTGCACCTCGCGGGGTCTTACTATGCCCGGCGGCAAGCAGAATATAAGTCGTAGGACCGGCCGATCCTACGCCTAGGGCCGTGTCCCCCCCTAGGAAGGGACTGGGCTCCGCCCACCCAGAAGGCTACTATGTGCACAAAGGCCGATGTTCAACCCCCATCGACTATAGGTGTCCTGCAGATACTGCCAAGCCATGCATAAATGCCATAATGCACCCTCCCAATACTCTACTAAAAAGGAGTATGATCAAGACTACCGCTCACTCGACTCCGACCCAATCATAAACTAACATCAGGGTTGGGAGTGAGGGGTCAAGGATGTACAATGCAACTCAATATACCACTGAAATGGGCTCTACAAATCTTTGAAATAGAGGAAATGAAATCAATTTACAAAAGAAATCATTTCACAATTCGGAATCAATTTGATTACTCATCAACCCCTCGTAATTCCTCTCAATGTTCCCTCACATGCATGTACAGAATAATCAAGCATGGAGAATCAAGATTATAGAGGAATCTACTACAATATCAATCAATATGCTCAAGTGGAATCAATTCACACTTGGCGACATTCATGAAAATGAATTAAGAATGCTCATAGTGCAAAGTACATGACTCCCACTCACCTGTCAATCTGGCACAGCCCTGATACGCCTCCAAAAATCTACAGCAGGCAGTGGGGAACTTCTTCCTCTTGTTCCCTAGCTTCTTGCCCAACTGTGACATGCATTTACAATACATTTAGTCTTGTATCAAGGGCCATAATCTACGTGCCAATTATAATATAGGGAACTTTAATTGATTCAACTCCCCCGTTCCCTAAATCTTTTCTTTTCTTTCTTCTTTTCCTTTTTAATTAATTAACTCACTATTTATGTGTATTAGGGACTCCTTTGCATGAGTACAAGGTCCCTTTTAGCTTGATCTAGGCTTAATACTCTATTATAGCATGAAATCCCCTATTTTCCATCCGGATGAACAGTAACCCGAACTGACAGTGGGTTACTTCATCCCGGTTTTGATCCACTTTCAGGACTCCAAAATTGATGAAATTTTTACCTAGCATTCTACACTCATAGAGGATTCCAAAGAGATAACATGCATCATCATCGGAGGCCGTTTGACCCCCTAAATAATTTGCCGAAGTTGGGACTTCGACACAGTTTTTCCGTAGTGCCGGAAAAATTTGTCAAAATCCGATTCTTCTTCTTTTAACCACCTCTACAACCCTTATCCGACCCCTCTAGACTATATCCACCCTTTGTATAGCCTAATGTCATCAAAAGACTAGATAGGGATGGATATTTACCTTTTTCTTTTTGGAAATCGAGGTCCTTGCGTAGAGGGGAAGGAGATCTACGTTTTTTCCTTCAGCTGGAAGTGCAACCGGGATCCCTTTCCTCCTTGAATCCCCTTCCTCTTCTTCTTTCTTCTTCTTCTTCTTCTCTTTTTCTTTCTTTCTTTCCTCTGTTTCACGCCTGAGAACTCCCTCCCTCTTTCTCTCGGTTTCACCAGCTCAAACCCTCCAATTAAATCACATCAAAACACTATTCACCCTTTGTTTAATATTATTAAATTCCCATTTTGCCCCTAACACTTCAACATATCTACCGTTATGCCATTAACTTTTGATTCCTTCCAATTTTACCCTTACCACTTCAACGCATCTACAACTATGCCATTATCTTTTGATTCCTTCCCATTTTACCCCTTATATCAATTTTAAAGGACTATTCTATCCCTTTTATATAAAAATTTTTTTTTTTGGGGTTATTACATCCTCCCCTCCTTATATAAAATTCGTCCTCGAATTTAAAAGAGTAAATCACCTGATTACTCAAAGGGGTGAGTGTATCTGCTTTTCATATTCTGCTCGGTGTGGTATTGGAAATCAAATCAATTAGAAGTGTTTTACCTTCTATCTCTACCACACAGGTAGGATACACATACTTCGCTTTTATACTATCCCCTTAAACTCCGAGGTTCTGAGTCTCAGAAATTTCTGTACAGTAATCCCCTCATCATCTAGAGCCCGCCTGGCCAAACTTCTTGGCACAGGTACAGGAGGTGGGATGGATACTACTGACGGGGCAGGAGATTTCCCCCGAGCAATCTGCTCCCTCAGAGCCTGATTCTCCGCCAGTAACTGTTCCATCAATGCATCTCTACTTCCTACATCTCCTTGATCATCAACCCTCCGTCTATCAGCAGGAGGAGATTTTTCTCTTTGGGGCTCGACATGTGCGGAACCCGCATCCAATACTATATTTGGCTCCATCCTCTTTCCAGGACGAGCAGGTCCTCTCCTTGGAGGTATTCTTTATATCTCTCTAAAAAAGTCAAAAAGAGAGGATGGTCGTTACACACTGAGTCATGATATATTTTACTGAGTTGTAAATAACTCATAAAATAACATACAGAAAAATCCTATGCTCCATAGTATAATCCTATACTTAATCCTGACTCATCCTATTGCTCTGACAGGACTCTTGTTTAACCTTTGCTCTGATACCAAGCTTTGTCACGACCCCCGCCCCGTTCCCGGCGGGCCGCCGCGACGGTCCTAGGGTGCGGGTAGGCATAAGGCCACCAGCCACCGCGTAGAACCCTACTACCTATCAATCATCAATAGATCTTGAAAAAAATTGGCATGATACATGCACAAAATGATCACTTTTCCTATAGTGACCTGTCAGGATTATCTCAATACATACAACACACTACCTGTCAGAGCAGCAATCACATAATCTGTCACATAATAAACCTGAACAATATATAGCAATACATTATCACAGGCACACAATTGATCTGCACACATATATATATATACTTGCTTTCCAATCCATCCATGGTCAAACCCATATCCACAACAGGATCTATGACTGTAACTATGCACTATATACAATAGAAGGTTTATAATACACCAAAAAATATAAACCTCTATCTACATTATACTATACTATGGAGCGGTACAGCTAGCAGGCAACCACTAATCCTGCTCCTCTCTATACAATACCTGCCCTGCAATCAAAAACACCAAACTGGGGAGTGAGTATATAAATACTCAGTGAGTGGAGTAGAGAGTACTATGCACATGAGACAAGATATAATCATGGCTCGAGGTGAAATCTCAAGATCAATAACAAGATGAACATGAACTCAACATAAAGAATATGGAGTAAATCATCAATATCACCACAATCAATATCAACTCATCTGAAGCATATATGGAATAATCAAGTCAACATATATGCTACTCATGAATATGTTCAACAGGTCATAGTACTGAATCATATAAATCAGGTGTCAATAGGCTGAATCATCAACAAGACAGCTATCGGGAGGTGGGTTTTACGCCCCAGGCGAACCAGCAACAACTCCCTACTGCCATATGCATACATCGAATATGACACCACACCAATATGTAAATCATCACTAGACAGCTGTCGGAAGGTGGGTTTACGCCCCAGGCGAACCAGCAACAACTCCCTACTGTCACATGCATATGCAGGATAAGACACCATACCGATAACATAAATGCTAGACAGCTATCGGGAGGTGGGTTTTACGCCCCAGGCGAACCAGCAACAACTCCCTACTGTCACATGCATATGCAGGATAAGACACCATACCGATAACATAAATGCTAGACAGCTATCGGGAGGTGGGTTTTACGCCCCAGGCGAACCAGCAACAACTCCCTACTGTCACATGCATATGCAGGATAAGACACCACACTGATCATATAAATGCTGGCCAGTATCCAGAACAGAAATCCATCTCACATCTACATACTAAACGGCACCTCGCGGGAATTCTACATCCGCGGAAAGCCATACTGCACCTCGCGGGGTCTTACTATGCCCGGCGGCAAGCAGAATATAAGTCGTAGGACCGGCCGATCCTACGCCTAGGGCCGTGTCCCCCCTAGGAAGGGACTGGGCTCCGCCCACCCAGAAGGCTACTATGTGCACAAAGGCCGATGTTCAACCCCCATCGACTATAGGTGTCCTGCAGATACTGCCAAGCCATGCATAAATGCCATAATGCACCCTCCCAATACTCTACTAAAAAGGAGTATGATCAAGACTACCGCTCACTCGACTCCGACCCAATCATAAACTAACATCAGGGTTGGGAGTGAGGGGTCAAGGATGTACAATGCAACTCAATATACCACTGAAATGGGCTCTACAAATCTTTGAAATAGAGGAAATGAAATCAATTTACAAAAGAAATCATTTCACAATTCGGAATCAATTTGATTACTCATCAACCCCTCGTAATTCCTCTCAATGTTCCCTCACATGCATGTACAGAATAATCAAGCATGGAGAATCAAGATTATAGAGGAATCTACTACAATATCAATCAATATGCTCAAGTGGAATCAATTCACACTTGGCGACATTCATGAAAATGAATTAAGAATGCTCATAGTGCAAAGTACATGACTCCCACTCACCTGTCAATCTGGCACAGCCCTGATACGCCTCCAAAAATCTACAGCAGGCAGTGGGGAACTTCTTCCTCTTGTTCCCTAGCTTCTTGCCCAACTGTGACATGCATTTACAATACATTTAGTCTTGTATCAAGGGCCATAATCTACGTGCCAATTATAATATAGGGAACTTTAATTGATTCAACTCCCCCGTTCCCTAAATCTTTTCTTTTCTTTCTTCTTTTCCTTTTTAATTAATTAACTCACTATTTATGTGTATTAGGGACTCCTTTGCATGAGTACAAGGTCCCTTTTAGCTTGATCTAGGCTTAATACTCTATTATAGCATGAAATCCCCTATTTTCCATCCGGATGAACAGTAACCCGAACTGACAGTGGGTTACTTCATCCCGGTTTTGATCCACTTTCAGGACTCCAAAATTGATGAAATTTTTACCTAGCATTCTACACTCATAGAGGATTCCAAAGAGATAACATGCATCATCATCGGAGGCCGTTTGACCCCCTAAATAATTTGCCGAAGTTGGGACTTCGACACAGTTTTTCCGTAGTGCCGGAAAAATTTGTCAAAATCCGATTCTTCTTCTTTTAACCACCTCTACAACCCTTATCCGACCCCTCTAGACTATATCCACCCTTTGTATAGCCTAATGTCATCAAAAGACTAGATAGGGATGGATATTTACCTTTTTCTTTTTGGAAATCGAGGTCCTTGCGTAGAGGGGAAGGAGATCTACGTTTTTTTCCTTCAGCTGGAAGTGCAACCGGGATCCCTTTCCTCCTTGAATCCCCTTCCTCTTCTTCTTTCTTCTTCTTCTTCTTCTCTTTTTCTTTCTTTCTTTCCTCTGTTTCACGCCTGAGAACTCCCTCCCTCTTTCTCTCGGTTTCACCAGCTCAAACCCTCCAATTAAATCACATCAAAACACTATTCACCCTTTGTTTAATATTATTAAATTCCCATTTTGCCCCTAACACTTCAACATATCTACCGTTATGCCATTAACTTTTGATTCCTTCCAATTTTACCCTTACCACTTCAACGCATCTACAACTATGCCATTATCTTTTGATTCCTTCCCATTTTACCCCTTATATCAATTTTAAAGGACTATTCTATCCCTTTTATATAAAAAATTTTTTTTTTGGGGTTATTACAATTTTTAATTATAAAATTTAGGCTCATGCTTGTAGTTCAAATGCAGCTTGTAGTCAAGTATCTAAATAGTTATTTCATATGCTTGCAATTCAATTACTATGTTTGCATCTGTATTATGTCCAATTGCAAGCAAATGGGCAATACCTTAGAGAGTTCACTATCAACTTTGTTGTTGGGCGAGTTACATCCCATGTTCAACAAAGAAATAAAAAGGTCTCGCACATAATATTAATCAAGGATGTTTAAAACAAATCTATTTGAATTGTATTTTTCAAAGCAATCAACATTTTTGAACATAACGAAGATGCTACTGAATGACTTTGACAAAATGTTAAGAAGGTTCGAGGTAGTTGTATTTGTTTATTAAACTGTCAAGAAACTGTCAACTAAAAAATCCAATGCACAAATCTCAAAAAATAATAATTAATTAAGGAATAATTAATTAAAAAACAAAAATTTCCTAGTTTAATACTTTTAGGGCAACGGCTGTCGCATTCTTTACCTCGCAAAGTGGAGAATGATATTGACCGAATCTTGGGATGACTTTTCTCTTGAAAACAAATGGGAAAAGTTATTTTGATGGATGTGATGGTCATTAAAAAATATCCCTCCGCCTTTTTCTCTACAGCTCTCTGTCGGTCGCTCACGTTATACGGGGCCGTAAAAGGCTACGTACCCTCGCACCAAATTCCAGAATTGGGAATTGGCTTCAATCTAGCAATGGCGGAAAAGATTGGAAATTCTCCTCCCTCCAATATCACTTATTGTAGCTTCTCAACGCAATTTTCAAAGGCCAATTTATGATGAGTTTAACTCATTTCTCTTACGGATCTCATAATATCATGATCTTTTTCCTAAAGCTTTCGGTTATATGTCAATGATAGTATGAAGCTTTTGTATTCCCATTTATAATTTTTATCAGAATAGAACTTTAGAGGTGGATGATTCATCACTCTCAAATCCTTTCTTTTTTTCTTGTTTAGATCAATCTGACTATGTTAACTTTGATCTATGTTATTTATTCTTTCTCTATTAGCTTAAGATCGCAATTGTTGTTAATTTGAAAGCAAGTTTAGAATTTTCCTGTTCTCTTTTCTTCCGCACTCTTCTCTCTCTCTCTCTCTAATAGCAGGTTAAATGCTTCATTTTTTGCCGCCTTTTCTTCTTTCTTTCTTTTCTTCCTTCCTTTATTTTTTTTAATTCTTTTAATACTCATACTAAGACAACGGTATTTTCATTTGTATTGCATATTTATTTTCACATATTTGCTATCCAAGGTCCTTCATTTTATTTTCACATTCATTAAATAAATCCTATAACCCAGATCTCCAAGTTAGCCATAAAAGTTGACCTAGACTGCCATCGTTGCTACAAAAAGATTCAAAAGACTCCATGCAAGCTCCAAGATACGTAACTAAACCTCCACACATGTTACTACCTCCATTATAGTCCAATATTTTAGCTATTAATGATTGTACCAACCATCCAATTTTTCCCCATGTTTTCCACCAACGAAGAAGGAGAGAACATAAAAACTATCTCCTATGACGAGAAGAACAATGCTGTCACAATCCCCGGCTCATTGGATCCCCAGAAGCTCTCCGAGAAGCTCTGCTGCAAGGCCTGCCAAAGAAACACAGGGACCCTCCCAATTAATGCACCCTCCGATAAGAAAAAAGAACCCTGAAAGGTGACCAATGACATACAAATTATAGTATGTGACCATCCCAAGGATCCTAAATGCCCCGATGAGAAGCCCGGCTCGAAGCCAAAACCCATACCTTGTGAACCACTGGTTCGGCCGCATTTGGTGCTGGATGCTTTACTATGTGAGACCCAGTAAACTGGGCCCGGTCCACTTGACCGGCCCGTCTTTTGGCCCAAACAAAACGGAAAAAAAAAAAAAAAAAACAAAGGGGAACGAACTTTCCCTGTTTGAGTCGGAAGAGTAGACCGACTCAGCCACCTCTTCGACTCCGTTGGAGGCTAGGGCCGGAATCCCTAGCCTCCATGCCTATTTAAAGGACCTCGCCCTTCCTTCGAACCTCAACGTTAATCACCAAAGTTCGCCGCTGATATTGAGATGATTTTTGAGGTGGTTGCCATGGAGGATCTCGGGGTTTTCGCTGACGATGCGGCCAGGAGAGCTTGCTGGAGGTGAGACTTGGTGGTTGGTCGTCCTCTCCTCCTTTTTTTGGTTGTTATGCCACTGTTCCTTCATCACAATCCGGCTGGTGAGTCGCCGGAATAATCGTGAACATGGTCTCCCCTGTTTCACGATTTCTCTTCCGTTTTTGCTAGCTGTTGCCGGGCGTGGAAGGCCGCCGCCGCCGCCGTGGATCGTTGGCTGTTGATAGAACAAAAACAACCTCAACGCTAGAATAGAACCCACCAACCCTACCGAAAGAAAAGAAAAACAACCTCATGATTTCTCCATAACGATGGCACAACAAAAGGGTGATTTAACATTTTAGTTTGGCAACCGTGATCTGCTGGACACTATGGGAAGAGAGGAATGCTCCGATTTTTCAATTCGAAGCATACTCGTTTGCCAAGAATTTTTTTTTTGGTGAAAATGGCAAATTTATATAGACCTAACGTGAATACATCCTGCCCAAGTCACGAAAAAGTAAAAGGTACAAAGAAGAAGGTATATCTACTGCAGGCATCCAAAGAACCTTCTCAGAGTGCCGGGCAACAAAGGTGGCAACCCAATCCATTGCCCTGTTCGCATCCCTGAACACATGCGCTATTTGAAAATCATCCATCTTCTGAGCCAATCTATGGGTCTCTCGAATAAGAGGATGACCATCACCATACATGTCCACTCTCCAGATCCAATGAATCACCACCGATGAATCTCCCTCTAGATATATCTGCTCTACGCCAAGCACCCGCCTCGCATAAGATAAGCCCTTCCAAGCTGTCCAAAGCTCTGCCCCAACAACAGTGAGTCCTGGCGTGCGAGGCCAACTAACTGCTATCAGCCTGCCAAAAGAGTCTCTGATCATAAAACCAATTCCTCCAGACCAGCCATCCCCCGATCTGCCGGCGTCGAAGTTCACTTTGAGATGACCAAGAGGTGGAGGCACCTAAGACACTAGGGTGAACCTAGGCGTTGTAACAGTGGAGGAGTATCCCATATGTCTTTGGCCATCTCAGAAGAGAACTGGCCATCTCAGAAGAGAACAAAACGGCAGCACCCCCCCCCCCCCCCCCCCCCCCACAACACACACACACACACACACTGCAATAGAGCTCTATCCACCCATCATGCTGCTAAGGTGTTTCAACGTAGCATCATGCTGACCTACTGCTATGAAGGCAAATGGGAAAATGCAAATTCTCAAGCTTTTACCGGAGTAATCGAATCAAAGTCCCACATGAACGGGTCTGGGTCCAAATACAACTACGTTCCCTCTTCATGGACCACATGTCGTAGTCGCATCGCGTTATGGAATTGGGTACAGGATGTTGAAAATTCTCCTGTTTTCATCACCCAGAAGAGAGAGCGAGAGGTTTCATAAAGATAAAGGGAGTGGTCCTCTTGAGCTGGTTGCTAGTGATGTAGGGGCTTGCAGCAGAAGTGGAGTGCCAGCCAAGTGAGCCACCAACCTCAACCCATGTCCATCTTTGACACCATCTATTGAAAAAAATACAATAAAAAATAATGATGCCGCAAATTTATTTTTTCTCTTTATATAATTAAATAGGATATCACTCACCAAGCAACAATAATCTCTATAATCTACTCAAGTAATTAACAGATAAAATAATCAAGTAATCCAGAAACAAGAGACAACATATTTTAATGTAGAAAATCCTTTTATGTGAAGAAAAAAAACTACTGGATCTAGTCCAACCAAAATTTTTTACTATTTAGACTAATGAGATTACAATAGATTCTCTCTAGTTTAACTAGAGATGGTACAAACATTAACAAGATTTAATTTTGGCTTCCACAATAAAAACATCATGACCAATTATAAGACAAATTTCAACAATAAACAGTAAAATAGAGAATATATCTCATATACATGAGGAGGGTCCATACCAGCAAATCTCTCTCTTTCGACTCATATGGAGAGTTCTACCAAGCCTATTCGCTTTCACCCCGAAGATCCCATTTGAGTTTCAACTTTGTAGGCACAAGTTAAAAGTTAGTCCATTAATTTCAAATTCAGACTAGCTTAAGTCAGGTTCATTCTCGAGTCTTGTCATTAATTTGGTTGGTTTGCTATGATTAATTCTATGCTTTGTGTCGTAGATCAAATAGATTATTTAAAGTTAAATTTCATTTAATGAACCAGGCTTGTGCAATGATTACATCCTCTACTTAGGAGTCAAATATTCTGAATTTGAGTCTTAGATTGAGAGTTTATAAGTTTTGGGACTTGGGACATTACTATGCAGATGGTTTCTTTTTCTCGGCGACTAGTTTCATCAAGACGTTCCGGTGGATTAGTCTCGCTTCTTCCAGACTCCTTACTAATGAAAGGCCCATCATAGCCACTATTTGGTATAAATTAGATGGAACAAAATGGTCCTTGTCGTGCAGTTAATAATTAATTTTCTTAATATCTTCACATTGAATAATAAGTATGATTTTAATTTTTCAGTTATAAAAAATATAAACTCCTCCAATGATTGATGTGTCCACTCTTGTTGTTTCAAATTGTAATAAATGGAATAGGTTAAGCTTATAATTTTAATTTTAATATAAAGAATCAATGAAATTAGTTACTAATTAGAATATAGGGACTATTCCATCTTTTAATAAATAAATTAAATTTTACACAAAGAAGAACTTCGCAGGAATTGGGCTGAGAAAAGAGGATTGACATGTTAAAATCTCTTTAAGGAAACAAAAATTTATAAAGAAAAAGCTAATAAAATGATGATCTTAGAATATAAAACTTAGTAAAATGAGATAACTGAAATTAAAGCAGCATATTATATATTTTATTATTTATTTCTTTTTCTTTCATATAATGCTATACTGTGATTTTGATTAGAAAGGTCGCAGCAGCAGCGGTGTTTAGAAAGGACGTACGGCCGATAAAGCAGCAGATTCCCCGACCCACTAATAGTTGATCACGCCGGCAAAGCAACTAGGGGACCATCAAAATGGATTTTTTTTTTTTTTTTTTTTTTTTTTTTTGACAAAGTAACAATGCATGGGACCATCAAAATGGCACAAAAGGGAAAAGTGTTGGGGGAAAAACAAGTTGTCCCGAAATACATAGGCGTATGGCCATCACGTGCCTGAGGACGCCCGATCTGAAGGCGTCCGACCTGAAGACGAGCAGCCGAGCCCGACGTCCGACCAGGCGCTCGACTTCGGGACGCCTCATCCAAGCACTCGACCTCGGCCTGATCTCCCTCGGGAGCCTAACTTTGGAAGCCCGCCTTACCGTCCACCTACTGCAGTCACATCCTTCCGCAGTTCGACCAGGGGACATGTCCTGCTACCACCATCAACAATTAATGCGCATGGCCTCTTCTGATCTCCGGTTCACTCAACAATTAATACCATCTACGGATCTCAAGCCCTTCACGGCAAATAGCTGACTCACTCGGCCACGTCCGATTAGCCACGACGACTCACTGGCTCCGGCCTGATCTCCTACAGCAACGCAATAATTCACACGATCGTGCATTAATTCGGGCGACGTGCTCAATCATGGCGGTAACCCGCTCGCCCCGCTACATCACAGGTACACCTGTATCCCTCTATAAAAGAAAAACTCCTCCTCCTTAGAGGGGGTTGGACTCAAAAAACTTCGGAGAGGACTCTCTCTCTCTCTCCGTCCTTCTACATATTAGCCCCCTCTGACTTAAGCATCGGAGGGCCGGCGCCGGAAACCCCAGCCACCGGCTTTTTGCAGGCCTTCCGGAGGATGCCGCTCGCCGACGGACCGCCACCTCACATCTCACGCCGGAGCTCCTCCTTCTCAGCCAACAGCCGCCCCCGGGTCCAAATTCCGGCAATAGTTGGCGCTAGAGGAAGGGCCCGAGTTGTGGCCATGAAGTTGAGAAGTAAAGGAGCCTCCAATGCTTCCCGGCGTCTCCCACCAAGTTCTGGACACTCTGTCCAGAACTCGCCATCTCCGGCTGACCCAGTTCCCTAAGTCCAGTTGGAACAGTTTAATATCCTGGTGCAGCAGGTTTAAGCCTTGGCCGCAACTGTCCAAGGCCTGCAACGGGAGGAAGCCCCACCTATGCCGCCTCTACAGGCCTAGGTCCAACCAGTGCTTCCTCCAAACGGACCGATGCTCCAAGGCCAAAATCCTCATGGCTCCTCGAGGGCCAATAATGAAGAGCGAGCGTCTCCCCGGAGAGAATTGCCGGGAGGAGCATAAACAGGAGGCCGCAGCTCTCGGAAGCTGAGTCAGCCTCGGACCGACATGAGCCGGAGCAGACCACAATGGCAATCTCCAGGAGGAGCGAGACCGAGCAGGCCTCAAAGAAGCAGAAGAAACGTCGAGAGGAGCGCGGCCGCCAGAGAAGCCGATCTTCCAGCCGAGATAAGAACCTACCTCGGCTAAGGAGTCCACCTCGACAGCGGGCACAACTTCGACCGAGGTCTCCACCTCGGCCGAGATCTCCATCACGGCCACGAATGCCCCAGGGATGTACGAGAACTACACTCCCATCAACGCACCCCGGATCGAGATCCTGATGGAGATAGAAGATCGGGATTTCTTCCAACCTCCACCCCCGATGCGGGACATAGGAGCCCGGCGCAACCCCAGGAAGTATTGCCGCTTCCACCGGGACCACGGCCACGACACGGAGGAGTGCTTCCAACTCCGAGATGAAATCAAGGCGCTCATCCGCCGTGGAGTCCTCAACCGGTTTGTGCGGAACCAGCTCGAAGAAAGAAGGCCAATAGAAAATGCCACACCACCTGAAAATCCAAATGACAACAGGCCTATAGCCGGCACCATCAACACTATTGGAGGAGGGAGCTCGGCTGAAGATCCAACCGGGAGGAGGACCCACCCCCCCGAAGCGCCCGCGCACCTCTGAAGCTATCTCATTCTCGGACAAGAACTTGGAAAGAGTTGAAACTCCTCATGATGACGCTGTGGTCATCTCCATGATTGTAAACAAATATGATGTAAAATGCGTCCTAGTTGATAATGGAAGTTCGGCAAATATTGTGTACTACGATGCCTATCAAAAAATGGGGATGACGGAAAGCCAGCTTCGGAGAATGAATGCTCCATTGGTCGGATTCACCGGGGATTCGGTCCCGGTTGAGGGTGAGGTCGGCCTTCTTGTCACGGTCGGGCTCGCTCCCCGAGAAAGCACTGTGAAGATGGATTTCCTCGTGGTCCGTCTGCCCTCGGCTTACAACGCCATTCTTGGACGACCAGGGCTTAATGCCCTCCGGGCTGTGGTCTCGACTTATCACCTGCTCATGCGGTTCCCCACCGACCAAGGAGTTGGTGAAGTTCGTGGGGACCAGTCAATAGCTAAGCGGTGCTACATGGCAACCCACAAAACAAAGCAACCGGCTAAAGCGCAAGCCAAGAAGAGCAAACAGCCGAGACGCCAACCCAAGTATCGGATCAGGCGCTGCCCATCGAAATCTTGGAGGTGCGGGACAACCTCTGGAAAGAGCGGGTAGAGCCTGGTGAGCTTCTTACCCAGATTTCTTTACAAGAAAATTGTCCAGAGCTAACTGTGCAGGTCGGCTCCGGCCTGAGCTCCCTCGAAAGGGACCGCCTAATCAAGTTCCTTCGGTCCAACATGGACGTCTTCATCTGGTCGCCCGCCGACATGCCGGAAATCGACCCTGAGGTCATGGTTCACCGACTCCAGGTGAAGCTGACCTGCCGGCCCGTGCGGCAGAAGAAACGGGGCTCCGCCCCGGAACGACAACAAGCAGCGGCCGAGGAAGTGGACAAACTTCTCGAGGCCGGCTTCATCCGGGAGGTCTCCTATCCAGACTGGCTCGCCAACGTGGTCCTCGTGAAAAAATCCAACGGGAAGTGGCGCATGTGCGTCGACTACACCGACTTGAACAAAGCCTGCCCAAAGGACAGCTTTCCACTTCCCAGCATCGACCAGCTTGTCGATTTCACCTCGGGGCACCAGTTGCTGACCTTCATGGACGCCTTCTCGAAATATAATCAAATCCGAATGGCGCCAGAAGACGAGGATAAGACAGCCTTCATCACCGACAAGGGCCTCTATTGCTATAAAGTGATGTCGTTCGGGTTGAAGAATGCCGGAGCAACATATCAAAGGTCGGTCAGCAAAATCTTTAAAAACCAAAAAGGCCGAAACATGGAGGTCTATGTAGACGACATGCTGGTAAAAAGCCGAACAGCGGAGGACCATGTGGCTGACCTCAACGAGACATTCTCCACACTTAGGAAGTATCGGATGAAGCTCAACCCTATTAAGTGCGCCTTCGGAGTCACCTCGGGCAAGTTCCTTGGGTTCGTGGTAACCCAACGGGGAATCGAAGCAAACCTTGAGAAGATCCGAGCGCTGCAGAAGATGGTGCCGCCAAAGACGGTTAAGGAGGTACAGCGGCTCACCGGACGGGTCGCAGCTCTAGGAAGATTTGTCTCCAGGTTAGCCGAGAGGTGCCTCCCATTCTTCAAAATTCTCAAGCGACCGAAAGACTTCTTATGGTCGGAGGAATGCCAGCAAGCTTTTGAAGAGCTTAGGCACCTTCTTGCTTATCTGCCACTACTCACCAAATCCCAGCAGGGTGAGCTCCTCTATTTGTACCTGGCCGTCTCCCCGGTTGCGGTAAGCTCAGTTCTGGTCCGAGAAGAGAACAAGCTCCAAAGACCAGTGTACTATACTAGCCGAGTCCTGAGGGATGCTGAGACGAGATATTCCAAACTAGAGAAAACAATCTTTGCTCTGGTCATCTCGGCTCGGAGGCTCCGGTCCTATTTTCAGGCCCACACTGTG
Organism: Phoenix dactylifera; assembly: GCF_009389715.1. NCBI lineage: Eukaryota > Viridiplantae > Streptophyta > Magnoliopsida > Arecales > Arecaceae > Phoenix > Phoenix dactylifera. Next base: position 16,751,132 of record NC_052397.1, read on the forward strand.
GCCACACTGACCGACCAGCCTATGAAGCAAATTCTGCAACGGTCGGATCGCGCCGGGAGGATCGCGAAGTGGGCAGTCGAGCTCGGGTAGTTCGACCTTGAATATCGTCCGAGGCCAGCAATCAAAGCCTAGGCGCTCGCTAACTTCATTGTGGAGTGCACCTTGCCGGATGATTCTTTGCTCGCACCCACACCAGCGGAGGAGACCCCGAGGCAACCATGGACTTTATATGTGGACGGCTCCTCGACCTCGGGAGTAGCGGAGCAGGCCTCATTCTCATTAGCCCGGACGTGGTGGTCGCAGAGCAGGCTATACGCCTCGAGTTCCCTGCCTCGAACAATGTGGCAGCATACGAGGCGCTCATCGCTGGGCTCAAACTGGCGAAGGAGCCGAAAGTGGAGGAGCTAAAGGTTTTCAGTGACTCCCAGCTGGTCGTGAGCCAGATTTTGGAAGATTTTGAAGCTAAATAGCTATCGATGCAGAAGTATCTCCAAAAGGTACGGAACTTCATATCTACCCTGGGCTCCTTTAACATCCAACATATTTCCAAAACGGAGAACCTAAGGGCGGATCAGTTGTCGAAGCTAGCGACTTTCCGCACGAGCGAGCTCCCGAAGACGACGGTACTCGAATACTTCCAAATGCCCAGCACTGAAGAGCTCGAGCCAGCCCTTTACATCGAGGTCGAGCCGAGCTGGATGGATGAACTCATCAACTACCTACATGATGGAATCCTCCCTGACGATGAGCTCGAGGTTTGCCGAATCAGGCGTCAAGCCCCCCGGTACATACTATATGAAAGCAAGCTCTACTGCAGGTCTTTCACCTCGCCCCTCCTTAGATGTCTTCTCCCATCAGAGGCGGATTATGCTACGCGAGAGGCTCATGAAGGGATCTGCGGGAACCATTTGGGAGGCCGGGCACTGGCCCACAAAATCCTACGCCAGGGATACTACTGGCCCACACTTCAAAAAGATGCAACGGACTTCGTCCGAAGGTGCGACCGGTGTCAGCGGAATGCCAACATCCAACGCCGACCTGGGCTCGGGTGGGACCCCACCGGCTTTGGCTGCCCTCTTTCTGAATCGGGTATAGAGAGTCGCGTTGCTGGTCACTATCTTTGGGACGTCTGAAAAGACAAAAAAAGAAAAACCCTGATGTCAGAGAAGAGGAGACGAGAGAAGAGAAGAAGGTATAAAACGAATGAGACAAAAAATGATGACCACCCTTACCCTGGGGGCACGCCGAGCTCGAGCCGACATTGACCAAAGCATCCTCGCTCATGAGTGCATTCAAAAGAATATTTTCCTCGACGCCGTTAAGAGCGTCGAGGAACCTCTGCTCGTTCTCGGAAATTCTGGAGAGCTTGTTGGCGGTCTTGAGCCGGGCCTGCCCCCACCTGGGGTCGAACCCCCATGCAAGCTCAGAGGATAAAAAGAAAAACTTCTCCTTCCACCCATTAATGGATGTAGGAGCGTCTCGGAAGAGCGACCGACCGCCCCGAAGGGCAAGGTAAAGCCACTCTCCGTCTTTCGGATTGGACTTCAGCAAGAAGCACCGCCGGAAGACATTGACCGATGTCGGTATCCCGTGCAAAAGGCAAAGGGACAAAAAACCGACAATAGTCCTCCACGCGTTCGGAGCGAGCTGCGCTGGGATAAGTTGGATAGGTCGCCAGGAGCTCGTTCACAAACCCGTGTAGGGGGAACCGCAGGTCGGCCCAGAGTGTCTCCATGTACACTCCAATCCGACCTGGGGGAGGCCTCGTCACCCGATCCTCCGACCCCACGGGTTCAAGACGGAACCCGCACTGAGGGAAAAAACCACTCGTCGGCCATTTCTAACTCCTCCTTACTCAAAGTGGACCCGACTTCGTCCGGACCACGACCCATCCCAGAAAGAAAAAGATAGAAGAAGAAAAGGGAAAAGAAGGCAAAAACCCTCAAAGCAAACGAGGGGGGAGGCACCTACTGAAACCTCCGCCGGAAATGTCGACGATTTGAAGGAGAAAAACTGAGACGATCGCCTGGAAATGCCTTAGAATGCCGCCAGAAGAAACTGGAGAACAGAAGAACAAGGAGAGAAGGAGCAACAATAATGGCGGCCAAATAGAAGCCCTCAGAGTTAGGTTGGAGGTTTATATAGACCCCTCCAATGGCCCGGATCGGCAAGACGGGATCCCGCCTCCCGTCCAGATCGTGCCACATGCCGGCCCCGGGGACCGAAATGGCATATCCAATTCAGACCGACGCTTTGAATACCGAATCGAGGCGGCGTCCCATCGGATCATGGAGCCCCATCCCGAGCCCACGATGCGAGGTCGCTTCGAAAGGCGAAAAGGTGTCGTCCCGTCTTCTCTCATTAAGAATGCCTCAAAGCATGCGGAGCGCCGGAATAATTCAAAACTTCCTAGCCCACAGCGATACGGTAAAGACAGCTACTTCCCGCGTCCGAGCTCGCAAATGGCTCGAACTCGGAAGTCGGGGGTAGTGTTGGGGGAAAAATAAGTTGTCCCGAAATACATGGGCGCATGGCCATCACGTACCTGAGGGCGCCCAACCTTAAGACGAGCAGCCGGACCCGACGTCCGACCAGGCGCTCGACTCCGGGATGCCTCATCCAAGCACTCGACCTCGGCCTGATCTCCCTCGGGAGCCTAACTTCGGAAGCCCGACCTTACCGTCCACCTACTGCGGTCACATCCTTCGGCAATTCGACCAGGGGCCATGCCCTGCTACCACCATCAACAATTAATGTGCATGGCCTCTGCTGATCTCCGGTTCACTCAACAATTAATACCATCTACGGATCTCAAGCCCTTCACGGCAAACAGCTGACTCACTCGGCCACGTCCGATCAGCCACGATGACTCACTGGCTCCAGCCTGATCTCTTACGGCAACGCAATAATTCACCCGATCGTGCATTAATTCGGGCGACGTGCTCAATCATGGCGGTAACCCGCTCGCCCCGCTACATCACAGGTGCACCTGTATCCCTCTAAAAAAGGAAAACCCCTCCTCCTTAGAGGGGGTTGGACTCAAAAAACTTCGGAGAGGACTCTCTCTCTCCCTCCTTCTACACATTAGCCTCCTCTGACTTAAGCATCGGAGGGCCGGCACCGGAAACCCCGGCCATCGGCTTTTTGCAGGCCTCTCGGAGGATGCCGCTCGCCGACGGACCGCCACCTCACATCTCACGCCGGAGCTCCTCCTTCTCAGCCGACGGCTACCCCCGGGTCCAAATTCTAGCAACACTATAGGATCATCAAACTATGTACTGTTTCACAGGTCACGTAGTACCATCAAGTCTTCGATTCAATCCTTTCCAATAGTTTGGATAGAAACAGTCACTGAAAATTTTTACCCTTAGCGTGCTGGCAATTCCAGCCACCCAATTACAAGCCTCTCAAATGCTCCAATTATTGCTGGTAGGTTCCAGGTCACAGTCTCCCCTCCCTCTTTTCCGTCGGTCATTCGCGTTATAAAGAAGGCTACCCCCAACCTGCCCTCCCCGCCAACTACACTCGAAACCTCACATCCAGAATTAGGATCTGGCTTCAATCTAGGAATGGAGCAAAAGGTTGCAAATTCTCCTCCCTTCAGAAGCACTTCTCTATGTAATTTTGAAAGGCTAGCTCATGATGATTTTAACTCATGTCTCTTGTGGATCTCATAATATCATGATCTTTTTCCTAAAGCTCACAGATATATATGTTAATGATAGCATGAAGCTTTGGTGTTCCCTATCATATTTTTATCAGAATAAAACTTAGAGGCGGATTGTTTCATCACTCTTGCATCCTTCCTTTCTTTCTTTCTTGTTTTGATTAACCTGGCTATGTTTAACTTTGATATAAGTTATTGAGCCTCTCTTTATTAGCTTAAGATCACAATTATTGTTAAATTATTTCTAAATATGTCAGTTGAGGAGGAAAGTTTCGACCTTTCCTTTTCTTTCTTTTTTTCGTTCCTTCTTTTTTTTCTTCTTATTCTTTTAATACTCATATTAGCACAACGACATCATCATTTGTATTGCATATTTGTTTTCACATATTCCCAAGCTGAGGTCCTTCATTTTATTTTCACTTTTACTAAATAAATCCTATCACAGGTATGGTACTGTCCACCACCGTGCAAACGACCATGTCCACCACCGTGTCGACCACCGTGTCGACCACAAATTTGTCAGGTTTGGTGCTGGGTGCTCTGCTCTAGGGGGTGCCAAGGAACGTCTTGGTGTGGCACTTGTGGAAGGAACTGCGGATGTGTGTCTGGTAATCCACGAATGACCGATGGTGGAACCTAACACGGAGGATGCTAGTTGATTCTTAAGGAGGATCCATCAACGTCATGTACCGTCGTGTGATCTTGTGTATGCGTGTTTTTCCTTTGCCAAAAAATAATAACAATAATAAGGGTGAAGGATGTTAGATTTATATATGGGAGAATAATGTGGAAATAAATTGTTATTTCAGTGCAATATTTTCTTTTGGATTATTGTGTGAAAGAAATATTTTATGTTTTATAATGTGAAGTTTTTTTCTTAGTATTTAATCCTCTTGTCTTCTAAGAGAGAGGTACCAGCAAATCCTCTGCCCCGGTTGGGTTCAAAGCTGGGTCTTGATTGCATCTTTCGCACGAAAAATGTATTCATCTTCCTTCACACGAATTCACCATTAGATCACCCAATGCACAGATCTCAAAGCACTCCAAACTCCATTATTCATTCATATGCATAGATGTGTAAGCGACCAATGGATAATTCAAAGAAAGATACAACTCTGATCCTTTGAGACTTCAAGTATTAAGCTTGGTCTGTTCTGGACTCAAGTACCGACAGAGTGGATAGGTGGTGGGGTGTCTTTGATCCCATTTATTTTCCTTTTTGAATAAAATAATCGCATGTGGTTTATCTGTCAGCTCCTACGTACTTGATCTCTCAAGATTGTTTGTTAGAAAGTTTTTCTATCCACATTGGACTATTAGTTAACTTGAGGTCAGAAAACTGTCAACCAAAGAGTCCATAAACAATCAGCCAAATCCTCTTCACAAGAGATTGCCATTATGGTCTTTTAACAGATCTATTCTTGACAATATTTTCTATAACACAACTGCATCTACTCCTTAATAAGTTTGTAGCTAAGCAGCAAATCCACTTGTCTTCTGAGTGAGAGGTTGGGTTCAAAGCTGGGCCGCGATTGTATCTTTTGCACCAAAGGAGTATTCATCTTCTTTCTTGGATCATCCAATGCGCAAATCTAAAAAAAATAACAATTAATTAAAGAATAATTATTTTAAAAATAAAATGATTAAAAAATTTAAAGAATTATTGATTAAAAATCCCATTTAAGGACATAAAAGTGATTAAAAAATATTTTTTGATTTGAATGATATCATGTCAGTAAATATCTTGGATTTTACCGATTTATCTTGATCAAGAAAATAGGCCAAGCCTTTTGCGTATATTGTATCCAAAGTTGTCATACAACTCGAGATCTCGATCGAGATAAAAAATCTTGGTTCCGTTTGATATTGATCCAGAATGATCATCAGACTTGATATAGATCAATTTGGATATTGCAAAAAAGATTGGACATGGTTGAGGAGCAAGTCATCGCATCGGAGAGCTACATCGCGTACTAAACTTCCGAAGGCTATAAATTAGCCGTACGACACTAGATTAAGATGATTTTTTTTTTAAATCAGACAGCTTTTCAAGCTCTATAAGATGGAGCCACCTCTTTAAGGGTGCAGTGCAGTGAGCTAATAGTAACAAATTTCATCGTTTAAATTCTAAAATGGACCAATCTAATAATAAGTTTTCCTTTTATGAGAGATTTTGACCGGATGTAACATTCCATATGGAAAAAAATTGGTGGAACAACTAGAGACAAAGTCAATGTAGGAGTCAAGATTTACCTCATTTTGGATTTTAACTTTTTAATACTTATTTTCACTGGTCATGTCGACGAGATCCAGTAGATTTTGAACTTTGTTGGAATGAGTTGAATCTGCCAATTCCATTCAAACTGGGTTACGTCAGGTTCATTCTTGGGTTGTCATTAAATTTTTTGATTCCTTATGATTTATTCTGTGTTTTGTGTTGTAGATTAATAAGATTGAAGTTAAGAGTGGTTTACCTAGGGCATCCAAAGAACAGGAACCAAGACCAATGCCTGCCTCTCGCTACTCCTCCGCTAGTAAATGCTTTGCACCACTTTTAAGTAACCAGTGCCAAATCAGGAGCCTTCACACAAATCCTTATGAAGAACAAGACACTAGCAGCACTACAGGAAAACTCATCTTTTTGGGCGCTTTTTACAACCTTTACCGATGCTAATAAGCGTCGGCTAAACTTCCGGCGATGCTTATCAAAATGTCGCAGAAGCGTCGGCGATACCAGAGTTGCAAAAGTTTTTGTCGACGCTTCGTGAAAGCGTCGGCAAATATTATAAAGCATCGGCGAATACCAAATGGATGCGAACCTCAGGGTTTTCGCCGACGTTTTAAAGCATCGGCAAATCATAACCAAACTTTCACCAATGCTTTAAAGCATCGGCAAATCCCGTTTTTTCCGACACTAAATAAAAGTGTCGGCATACTAACTTTCGCCGACGCTTTAAAGCGTCGGCATAGGCGTGCCGGGCATGTGCCGAGCATACCCCTAACTTTCACCGACGCTTTAAAGCGTCGGCAAATCCATTTTTACCGACGCTTAAAAGCGTCGGAATTTGTATGTTTTTAAAAAAAATAAAAATACAGGTGCATATCATAAAACACACATTATAACAATATGAACCTGTATTACATTACATTGACACAAACATTCAGATCATTCGAAATATTTATATTGTCATATCTGATTAAATTTATATAATAAGTTTAGAATTACAATGTACTTTGAAAAATAAGAAACATATATATATATATATATATAAAACTCCATAAAAAATAGTCTAGAAGGTATCAGGGATGGGATTCAGCTCCATCATCATCATCTCTACGAACATTTGAAGTATCAGGAATCTACAAAAAAAAAAAAGAGAAATCTTAGAAGTTAGGAATAATGTGATACATTAACTCATACATCATAATTGATAATATGTAAAGTATTCAAATATATATAGTTATTTATTTAAGAACGGAGAAATCGCTGTAACAAATATGAAATATTCGCAAGCTGAGACTGCAAATTTTTTTGATTCTGCTTCAGCACTTCAATAGTTGCTTGAAGATGACGAACTTCTGCAGTGTCACTACCTTCTCTGGCATTTCTTGTATACATGCCCACTACAAATTTTGGTGCTGGATCGAAAATCGCAAGAGCTATTATCTTCGAGTAACCTCAAGGTTTTCAGATCTTGGTTGGAATGAGTTGGTGATCATTTTGATTATTGTAGGTTGTCCAAACCTATCAACTTTGGGCCTGCATCAGGAGAGAGGAGATCAAGATGATTCGATCAGTACACGTCATATTCCACTTCCACCTATTTTATGATGAAATTGATTCAAACCTCACTTGACCATCTTTCTAGATATGACTTACAGAGGCCATTACCTTATCTCCACCGGTGCGCAAAGCAGCGAGAGATTGCATCAGTGGTGGTTCTCATGATTTCCCCCATAAGGATGGCACAACAAAAGGGTGATCTAGCATAAGCCAGAGTGTGGGACAGTTAGGAAATGATAATGTAACCAATGTCACACTAGGTCAAGACTGCCAACCACAATGTGTAGAAAAAAAAACAAGCTACACACAAAAGACTCCAAAGATGAATAAGAGTGAACAATTAATTGAAGAATAAACAACTTGTAGTTGTGTTCCCAATGATAACTGATAGAAAAGTATTTTATCGACTTTATGGAGACTTTTAATGCATGCCTTCACATTAATTACATGTAATCAAGCACAGCTCAATTCTCTCTTATCTGTTCGCAGCCGTTTGATTTTCATCCCAAGTTCGCCTTTTACAGTCTCTTTGAACTCCAAAATCTGGCGAAAACTTATGACTTATGGTTTACAAAATAAACCCATGCAAATTTTGTAAAATCATCAACAAAAATTAACATGCAATGAAATCCAAAATAAGATAAAATTCTAGTTAGTCCCATTACGTACACATTTTAATGGAGCCTTCCATGTTAAGAGAGATATGTCAAATGGAAGACGATGTGCCTTTACATATTGACAACCTCCACAAATTTCTCCATTATCAAAATTTGTTAATTTTGGAAGTCCTTTTACCAAGTTCTTTTGCACCATAACTCTTAACTTATTCATGTTACGATGCTCGAGTCTATTATGCCATACGAATGCATTATCATTGCTACTCAACTTCTAGCAACTCAATACAAAGACAGAAAACAATCAACTTGTCGTTGTGTATCCAAATACAGCGGATAGGAAAGTATTTTATAGACATTATGGAGACTTCTAGTACATGCATTTACATTAATTACATATATTAAGAGTGCATAGAAAAATGAATAGACATTGGATAAGCACACAAATATATTAATAATCCTTGTAGGAATCTATACTAATATCTATCTAGACTATTCCAAAAAATCAATTGCACTAATTCGACCATCGTGATCTGCTGGACGCTATGGAAAGAGAGGAATTCTGGGCCTTATTAGTTCGAAGCATACTCTATTGCTAAGGTGTTCCAACGTACCATGATGCTGCTGAAACAATGGACATCCTGCTATGAAGGCAAATGGGAAAATGCATATCCTCAAGCTTTTAGTGGAGTTGTCGAATCAAAGTCCCAATGAACCGTTGGTCTGGATCCTGAGTCATGGTAGACAACAACTACGTCCCTCTTCATGGACCACGTCGTAGTCGCATCGCTTTTTGGAATTGGGTACAGGATGTTGAAAATTCTCCCGTTTTCATCACCAAAAAAAAAAAAACAAAGAGAAAGGTTCCACAAAGGGAGTGGTCCTCTTGAGCTGGCTGCTAGTGATGTATGGGCTTACAGCAGAAGTGGAGTGTCGGCCAAGTGAGGAAACAACCTGGTACATAAATTATATTTTATTAAGATCGCAGGGAAAAATGAGTAGCCATTGTAGAAAGAAGCAAAGATGGATAAATAAACGAATGTATATATTAATGATCCTTGCATGAATTTAGATTAATATATATCTAAACCATTCCAAAAATTCAACTGCACTAATTTTAACACCGTGATCTGCTGCCCGCCATGGAAAGAGAGGAATGCTTGGCTTTTTCAGTTGGAAGCTAGCATACTCGTTTGCTAAGGTGTTTCAACCTAGCATGATGCTGCTGAAACAATGGACCTCCTGTTATGAAGGCAAATGGGAAAATGCAAATTCTCAAGCTTTTACCGGAGTAATCGAATCCAAGTCCCACACGAACGGGTCTGGGTCCAAATACAACTACGTTCCCTCTTCATGGACCACATGTGGTAGTCGCATCGCTTTATGGAATTGGGTACAGGATGTTGAAAATTCTCCTGTTTTCATCACCCAGAAAAAAGAGAGAGAGCGAGAGGTTTCATAAAGGGAGTGGTCCTCTTGAGCTGGTTGCTAGTGATGTAGGGGCTTGCAGCAGAAGTGGAGTGCCAGCCAAGTGAGCCACCAACCTCAGCCCATGTCCATCTTTGACACCATCTAAGTATTGAAAAAAAATACAATAAAAAAATAATGATGCCGCAAATTTATTTTCTCTCTTTATATAATTAAATAGGATATCACTCACCAAGCAACAATAATCTCTATAATCTACTCAAGTAATTAACAGATAAAATTGTCAAGTAATCCAGAAACAAGAGACAACACATATTTTAATGTAGAAAATCCTTTTATGTGAAGAAAAAAATTTACTGGATCTAGTCCAACAAAATCTTTTACTATTTAGAATAATAAGATTACAATAGATTCTCTCTAGTTTAACTAGAGGTGGTACAAATATTAACAAGATTTAATTTTGGCTTCCACAATAAGAACATCATGACCAATAAGACAAATTTCAACAATAAATAGTAAAATAGAGAATAGATCTCACTGAGTATTGATGCTTGAAATAATCAAAAGAGATCACTTTTCAAAAATTCAAACAGTTCAACCTGTAGCTCTCAATACCGGGAACAATATACTGAACTTTCTGCCAAATTTGGATACAATCAATCATCCGATCATTCGGTAAAGCAACACATTTTTTATTTCTTTTTCTTCTCTTTTTTTTTCTCTCTTCCATTTCCGTAGAACCCCAAGACTCCTAATTTCTTTTCAATTCGCCTCACCCAAGCCAGTGGTTTTCTTCTTATCCACTTTTTTTTTTTTAAATTCAAATGGGTGGGTCCCACATGAGGAGGGTCCATACCAGCAATTCTCTCCCTTTCGACTCATGGGGGGAGTTCTACCAAGCCTATTCGCTTTCACCTCGAAGATCCTATTTGAGTTTCAACTTTGTAGGCACGAGTTAAAAGTTAGTCCATTAATTTCAAATTCAGACTAGCTTAAGTCAGGTTCATTCACGAGTCTTGTCATTAATTTGGTTGGTTTGCTATGATTAATTCTATGCTTTATGTCGTAGATCAAATAGATTAATTAAAGTTAAATTTCATTTAATGAACCAGGCTTGTGCCAAAGATTACATCCTCTTCTTAGGAGTCAAATATTCTGGATTTGAATCTTAGATAGAGAGTTTATAAGTATTGAGACTTGGAAAATTAATATGCAGATAGTTTCTCTTTCTCGGTGACCAGTTTTACCAAGGTGTTCTGGTGGATTAGTCTCTCTTCTTCGAGACTCCTTGTCAATGAAAGGCCAATCATAATCATTGTTTGTTATAAATTAAAGAATTTTTTGCATGATACCCTCCTAAATATTCAATTTTGCATGAATACCCTTCCAAAATTGATATTTGCATATATATACCCTCGTAAAACACTTGTTTTGCTATTCTATCCTTTTTTATTCTTGTTTTTGCATATGTACCCACGTCATCTAATACTGTTAAAAAAAATTGGCTGTTTCAAATTAAAACGACCAAAATATCCTTAATAGATAGATGTAAAAAAGAAACATATATAAGGCGATTGCGATGGAGGGCAAAATAGTAATTTTAAATTTTTATTTTATTTTTAATTAAAATAAACATGGTTTTTATTAACGGTGTTTGAGGAATCGTTATATTAAGGGCATTTGTGCAAAAACAGTATTTTATAAGGGTACAAAAATAAATATAAATTTTAAAAGGATATTCATGCAAATTTGAATTTTTAAAAGGGTATTCATGCAAAATATCCTAAGTTAAATGAAACAAAATAGTCCTTGTCGTGCAATTAATAATTGATTTTCTTAATATCTTCACATTAAATAATAAGTATGATGTTAATTTTTCTATTATAAAAAATATAAACTCCTCCAATGATTGATGTGTCCACTCTTGTTGTTTCAAATGGTAATAAATGAAATAGGTTACGCTTATAATCTTTATTTAAATATAAAAAATCAATAAAATTAGTTACTAATTAATTAGAATATAGAGACTACTCCATCTTTTAATAAAAAAATTAAGTTTGACACAAAGAAGAACTACGTTGGAATTGGGCTGAGAAAAAAAAAAAGGACTGATACGCCTAAATTAAATCTCTTGAAGAAAACAAAAGTGAAGAAAGAAAAAGCAAATAAAATGGTGATCTTAGAATATAATAGTTAGTAAAATGAGATAACTAAAACTAAAGTAGCTAGTATATTATATATTTTAGTTTATTTTATTTGTTTTCTTTCATATAATGCTATATTGTGATTTTAAGAAGGGTATAGGAAAATATGGGAATAGGATTAAAAAGGTGGTAGGAGCAGGAAAACCCTGTTTTAGTCGCCCAGCGTTTAGGGCGCGTTAAGTAAAGGACGTACGGAGGATTAAGCACCAGATTCTTGCGACCCAGCTGGTCGGCATGATGCATCAGGGGCAAGCTCACAACTTTTTGTCACATGGGCGGCGACAGTCCGATTGAGAGATGACGTCGACACGGTTCTATGAGCACGCGTCATGATAATTGCGTACTGTGTCGGCAATCCATCACACTTTACTTTCATCTTAAATAGTGGTTGAAAGATAAAGTAATAATTTCAGAAAAAAAAAGATAAAGTAATAATATCTATTTGTTTTTATATTTTTCTTTTAAGATTGAAAGCTGGGCCCACTCACTCGTATGAACTTGGATTGAACTTGTTCTCCGCCTTGCATGACAGCCATGATCGTATAGCTCTATCAAAATTTGTGGTTTTGAACACGAATTCTGCATTGAAGCCGTTTTATTATTATATTAATATGTAAATATCGATGCACCTTTTATTATATACTAGTATTAAATTAATATGATACTGTGTGCAGTGTGCTACGTATTATTTGATATAGTATCATATATTTTGGTCTCCATATACTGTATGGCACAGAAAGTTACGTATAAGACCCATGTAATCACGGTCACAGTGCATTAATGGCCATAATTTGCCATGCACGACGAACATGACTGCATGAGCCTCGTGCATGAAATGTAGCCAGCTTTGTCATGCATTACGTAGAGCTGATGCGATCACGAATCATAACCCGCAGATCCCGTCGCTTCTCACACACGACTCCGGTTATGATATCAGAGCTTCCTTAATTACGGCCTCCACCAGCGTCACCATCCTAGTGTTCTATTCCATCCTATTCAGTAGTTTGGATGTAGCAGTCGCTGAAAAATTCTTACCCCTTTTTTTTTTCCTTGTTTTTGGTGAAAACGGCAAAAAATTATTATCCTTAGCGTACGTGATGGCACTTCCAAGCAGCCGGCGAGCCTCTCAAGTGATCGCACATTTGCTGGTAGGTTCCCGATCACGTCTCCCCTCTCTCTTCTGTCGGTCATTTCGCGTTTATAAATAGGGCTAACCAAGACCTACCCTCCCCGCCAACTACACTCGAAACCAAACATCCAGAATTAGGATCTGGGTTCAATCTAGCAATGGCAGAAAAGGTTGCAAATTCTCCTCCCTTCAGAACCTCGCTTCTCTATGTATTTTTCAAAGGCTATAGCTTATGATGATTTTAACTCATGTCTCTAGCGGATCTTATATTATCGTGATCTTTTTCCTAAAGCTTACTGTTTTATGTTTTTATTTTATTTTATTTTCTTTTTTTTGATGATAAGGGAGGCCCAAAAAAAGGCCACCCAGATTTTATTGAGAAAAAGAAATGTGCACAATGGAGGACTATGTACAACAAAGAGAGGAGTAAAAAATGATTAAGCTAAAAGTTTTGAAGTTGTAAAGTTAAAATTTGCCAGTTAAATAGTAGTTAGAATATAATATACTCTGATTATATTTGACTTCCAAGAGAATATTTCATAGAAGATGTAGCTGGTTGGAACTTTCATCATATGCAACCAAGGCAGAACTATGCTGACAAAAAAAAAAATAGAATTCTCTATTTGAGCAATCTGAAATGAGAACATTCCATGAAAAAATTAAGCATAGAAATCTAACGGATCTGAAATTAGCTTATAGTTATATGTTGATGATAGCATGAAGCTTTGGTATTCCCTTTTATATTTTTATCGGAATAAAACTTAGAGGTGGATTGTTTCATCACTCTTGAATCTTTTCTAACCTGACTATGTTTAACTTTGATATACATTGTTGAGCTTTTCTTTATTAGCTTAAGATTACAATTATTATTAAATTATTTCTACATTTATCAGTTGAAGCAAGTTTTGATCTTTCCTTTTCTCCCCCTCCCTTGCTCTCTTTTTCTCTCTCTATAATAGCAGGTTAAATGCTTCGTTTCTAGAAAAAGCAATAAATGCATTTTTGCGGCCTTTCTTTTTCCTTCCTTCGTTTTTCTTTCTTATTATTTTAATACTCATATTAAGACAATGGTATCATCATTTGTAATGCATATTTATTTGCGCATGTTCCCTAGCTGTGGTCCTTCATATTATTTTCACGTTCGCTAAATAAATCATATCACAGACCTTCAAGTTAACCATAAAAGTTGACCTACGCTGCTGTTGTTGCTACAAAAAGATTCAAAAGATTCTATGCAAGATCCAAGGTACGTAATTAAACCTCCCCACACTTCACCGCCTCCATTCTAGTCCAATATTTTAGCTACTAATGATTGTTCGTATCATCCAATTTCACCCTATGATATCCATCAACAAAGAACGATATCAGAGCATAAAAACTATCACCTATGACGTGAAGAACAATACTGTCACACTATCCGGCCCATTCGATGCCGAGATGCTCGAGAGGAAGCTCCGCTGCATGGCCTGCAGGGTGATCATAGACATAAAAAGTGAAGAGGTCAAGCCACCCAAACCAAAAACTACGGAGATAACAGAAGAAATCTTAGTATGTGAGCCTTGCAAGAAGCCCAAATGCACGGTGATTAAGAAGCGGATCACCGAGAAAACTAAGGACACTCCATCCAAAAAGGATGACGAGAAAAAAACTAAGGACGTTCACGTCGTAGTATGTGGCCATCCACAATGCTCGGATCCCTGTCCGCCACCGTGTGAATCACCATGTCAGCCAAAGTGTGAACCACCGTGTCCACCATCGTGTGAACCACCGTGTCCACCACCGTGTCCGCCACCGTGTCAACCACCAATTTGTCAGGTTTGTTGCCGGATGCCCTCCTCTGGGGGGAACCAAGGAGGGTCTTGCTGTTACTCTTGTGGAAGGATCTACGGATGTGCGCCTGATTGTCCACCAATGCCCTATGGTGGAACCTCTTATGGAGGATACCAGTTCATTCTTAAGGAGGATCCATCAACGTCATGTACCATCATGTGATCGATCGTGTGTATCCATGTTTTTCCTTTGCCAAAAAATAATAATAGTAATAAGGGTGAAGGATGTTAGAGTTATATGTGGGAGAATAATGTGGAAATAAAGTGTTATTTCCGTGTAATATTTTCATTTGGAATATTGTGTGAAAGAAATATTATATATATGCTTGATAATGCGAAGTCTTTTTTCTTAGTGTTTTTTTCTTGATAAAGCCTATTGGGAAGGTAAAGAGTGAGGATTTTAACGTGGGATTCGTTGGAGGTGCGAGAGAGGCAAGGTTACCGATCCTTGTACCGATGGTGGAGCCCCCTTCCAGCCAAATTTGGAAGGATCCGAATTTTAGGAAAGTAGGACGAACACCTGTTCTGCTACAGGAACTGAACAAGGAGGCGAGGACCCTGAAGTTGCACAAATGTAGCTTACATTATGGTCTTCTAACAAAATTACTC
Source organism: Phoenix dactylifera (assembly GCF_009389715.1). NCBI lineage: Eukaryota > Viridiplantae > Streptophyta > Magnoliopsida > Arecales > Arecaceae > Phoenix > Phoenix dactylifera. The sequence goes on from NC_052397.1 coordinate 16,766,396, forward strand.
TTGATAATATTTGCTATAACACAACTGCGTCTGCTCCTAGAGTTTGCAGCTGAGCAGCAAATCCTCTTGTCTTCTAAGCAAGAGGTTGGGTTCAAAGCTGAGTCTCGATTGCATCTTTCGCACAAAAGAAGTATTCATCTTACTTCGCACGAATCTATCATTGGATTGCCCAATGCACAGATCTCAAAGTACTCCAAGCTCTATTATTTATCTGTATGTATAGATCTCAAAGTAACTAATGGATAATTCAAAGGCCCGTGAAAGATACAACTCTAATCCTTCGAGGCTTTAAGTATTAGGCTTGGCCTGTTTTGGACTGCAGTACCTATAGAGTGAGTAAGAGCAGGCTCCTATGTGCTTGATCTCAAGATTGTTTACGAATTTCTTAACCACATTGGACTATTAGTTGACTTGAGGTCAAGAGACTGCCAATCAAAATGTCGGTTAACAACCAGCCAAATCCTCTTCACAAGAGACTGCCATTGTGGTCTTGAATAGAGTTATTCTTCACAATATTTTCTATAACGCAATTACGCCTCTACTCCTTGAGTTTGTAGCTAAGCAGCAAATCTTCTTGTCTTCTTGGTGAGAGGTTGGATTAAAATCTGGGTTACGATTGTATCTTTCGCACGAAAAGAGTATTCATCTTCCTTCACGCGAATCCATCAATGGATCAACCAATGAACAGATCTCAAAACATTCTGAACTCTGTTATTTATTCACCTACATAGATCTCAATGCAACCAGTGGGTAATTCAAAGGACCTGTGAAAGATACAACTCTAATCCTTCAAGGCTTCAAGTAGTAAGCTTGGTGATCTGTTCTGTACTCTGGTACCTATGGAGTAGGTAAGAGCAGGCGGTGGGGTGGGTTGGATCCCCTTTATTTTATTTTTTTTTTGAAAAAATAATCGCATGTGGTACCTATCAGCTCTTATATATGTGCTTGATCTCAAGACTGTTTGTTAGAAAGTTTTCCCATCCACATTGGACTACTAGTTGACATCATGAGGTCAAGAAACTGTCAACCAAAGAGTCTAAAAACAACCAGTCAAATCCTCTTCACAAGTGACTGCCATTATGGTTTTTTAACAGAACCATTCTTCACAATATTTTATATTACACAATTGCATCTACTCCTCGAGTTTGTAGCTAAATCCTCATCTTCTAGGTGAGAGGTTGCGTTCAAAGCTGGCCCGCTATTGTATTTTTGCAGGAAAGAAGTATTCATCTACCTTTGGACGAATTCACTGTTGGATCATCCAATACACAAATCTCAAAAAATAATTATTTAAAAAAATAAAAGTGATTAAAAAAATTTAAAGAATTATTAATTAAGATCCTATTTAAAGAAATAAAAATGATTAAAAAATATTTTTGATATGCATAGTATCGTGTCAGCTAATATCTTGGATTTTATTGATTTATCTTGATTGAGAAAATAGGCCAGGACTTTTGCATATATTATATCCAAAGTCACCCTACAAATCGAGATCTCGACTAAGATGAAAATCCTGGTCCTATTTGATATTGATGCAGGGGGATCATCAAATTCTATGTAGATCATTTTGGCCATTATAGGTAGGATTGGATATGGTCTAGGAGCAAGATTCACAACATTGAGAAGTCAAATCACGTGCTAAACTTCCTAAAGCTACAATGTGGTCGTACGATGCCAGATTAAGATTATTTTTTTCAAAAATCAGATAACTTTTCAAACTTTATAACACGGCGCCACCCCTTTAATAAATTAGGATATTTAAGATGTTTTATTGTTAACAGGTTACCGGTAAGCTACCAAGTTACCAACCTCCTTTTTTTTTTTTTTGAAAAATAGAACATTCTATTATTTTGGCTCTACTTCACTGACCCATCGCGATGGTGGATGCAGGCCACTGCTAGGGCTGGAAGTGGGCCGGGCCAGCTCTTATCCGAACCCGACCCGAATTTTTTTTGGGCTTTGGGTCAAGATCGGGCCTAGGTATTTTTAGATAATCTTGGCCCGAGTTTAGCCCAATCCCAGGCCTGAACCCAATTGTTCCAGCCCGAATTATCCATTTGGGCCAAAAATAGGTCCAACCAAAATTTGATTGAAATTTAATAGTTCATAATATTACTTTATAAAAAAATGAGTTGATTAAAAAGTAGGCATTCTCTTATAATACAAGTAAATGATACATAAGACATTATTCTCATTTAAATTCATTTTGATTTGTCCTTTACTTTCTCATTATTTTCTTTAAATAACAACATACAAAAATAAATTGATTCGGACCTAAATTTGGACTTTGTTTCGAGCCTTGTTTGGGCTCGGGCTCGGGCCTGGCCTAACTCCGGGCCCGAGTTAGGCCAGTGACATACCCAAGCCCGGTCTGAAAAATAAATGGGTTCTATATTTTAGCCCAAACCCAGTTTGACTCTTTCAAGCCTAAACTGAAGCCCTGTCCAAAATCGGCCTGACCCAATGTGCTTAAGCTAGGTCCGAGCCCATTTCTAGCCCTAGTTGTTGCCTACGCTTTCGGGATTAGGGATGAGGTAGCAGTAAAAGGAATAAAATGCCTTTTGGAGTACCGTAGTAAAGCCCTATAACTATATAGGAGTTACCTGTGATATAAGTGGTCTGCTGTCATATTAATGTCTTACACTAGACTACATGCTTGCTTAACTTGCTTGTGTTTGGTGTTTACTTGACTCGATGAGTTCTTTTGATCAAAGTTTTTTAGGTTAGATCTAATGAAATTCCCATTTTGTTGCAATAAATTGTGTCCATTCCATGTAGACTAGGTTATAATAATGCAACCTCGGTTATAATGGCCAGAAATAGGCTGTATGTTTCTTCGATACATGCTAGGTTACGCTTGCTTTGAATGGGATTAATAGAGATGGAACTAGTTTAGTGCATAGAATTTCGAAGTCCAAAAATGTGGTCCAAAATTTTTGACAACAGCAATCTGTCTACCACCACCAAACAGACCAACTAAGGGTTCTAAGCTTTGTAAGCATCATAGACCATTGATGCACGAGCTAGAAGCCTTAGATAGTATTTGGTGACCCAAATAGGATCACCAACGTGATCTTAGATCACTAGTGATTCTTATCTTAGAATAATCTGATCTCAAATAATTTAAGATACTATGTTCAGTATATTATGCTCGAGTAATTAAAGATTTTCAGGTATCCACAAGCAACCTATTTGGTATTCAATGGAAATCCAAGATTACTGATTATATATTACTAAAACTATCCTTGATATACCCCATAAAATATATTTATTAATCATATAAATATATTATAATACAATATTAATATATTTATTAATATATTTGTTGTGGTTCAAGTTTGGCCCGAGGGCGACCACGTCGAAGGAGTCGGAGGAGCTGCCAGTCGAGACGGAGAAAGGACGCCACCTCCCGCGCGCCGGCGTACTTGCATAAGCCTCACCGATGTTCTCGGTGAGGGACCTCCGATGCTTAAGTTAGCGTGGAGTTTATGTTGGCCAAAAAGTCCTTTAGGCGTTACCTGATTGGGCTATTTATAGTCCTCACGGAGGTGCCCAGGTGGCGGAGATATGGCTCGTCCTCATCATGGAAAGAGATGGCGCTGGTCAGGTGACGCGCGGCCACGGTTTGCTTGAGGCACACAGTTTGAACTGTCTCTGCCCACGGTATGGCTCTGGCACGTGCCGCAGGGTATGGAACTTGTCAGCAGGCATGGCTGGGGCAGCAAGGCGTAGTCCTTTGTTTGCGTGTCTTGGCGTGGCCATCAAACGAAGCATGGTGCGGTGAGGTTGTCGCAGGGCATGGCCGCGGCGCGTACTGGGTGAGATTAGCTCGGCCTTTAGTAGGGACCGAGATCGGCCTTGCCCGCTTGGTAGGGTGCTGAGGTCGTGCCGACACGGGGGGCCACGACAAATATTCGGTGAGGTCGGCTCAGTAGGCGTTGAGGTCGGGCCGATTTGGGAGCCACAATGTTTGATGAGGTCAGCTTGGCGGGTCCTGAGATCGGCCTAGCCTCCTTGACTTTAAGATCTACTCAGCAGGGCGCCCCGAGCTCGAGCCGGGGCGCGTCGTCGAATAGGCCGCCCCGAACTTAGCCGAGGCAGGTCGTCATTGTAGACTCCAAAGGAGGTTGATGTAGGTCGTAGCAGCGGAGAGATCTGGCCAAGGTCGGCTTGACCTTCGGCGATGTCCAAGATCGAACTGCTCTTAGCAGAACCGAGGTCCCGCCTGGTCGGTGTCGAGGTCTACTTGGCTAGAGTGGGGTGGTCCCATGTTATGAGCAGGACGATTCATTTTACCCCCCATCAATATTAATTATTAATATAGTCCACAAAAATATATTTATTAGTCCTATAAATTATTAATCCTATAAATATATATTAACTATTATTATAAAATTAATATCTTTATTTATACTTATAATATATTTTTAGTACTAATATTTATTTTGATGAGAAAAATAAGGTAAATAGAAGTAATATATTAAATAATTTCATTATATAAATATAAAATACAATAATATATTTCTACTATAATTTAAAATTATCATTCAATATTAATTTGACAATAATATGATTAATAATATATTATAATATGATATATATCATAAATAAATATATATAATATAAATATAATATGATTATATATATAATATTAATATAATATATTAATGGTGTATTGATATACTAATTTGTTTTGCTAGATTGAGAGATATTTTGTCCGTAAATTTTAGCCCATGATCATTTTCTTGAGGCGATCATGCATTTCCAACCTTAAGGACGAGTATCCTATTGCTAGGTTTAAAGCCGGTCCGAGCGTTAGGCGACCGAGGCGGTCGTCTAAGGCCTCGGGCCAATGGAAGGCCTCCAGGAGGCATGACCAATAGGAAGCAAAGGCTCCATATAAAAATGGGAACAGGAGCTGGCTACGAGTTTTCCCCCTTGATGGAAGGGAGGTGGAGAGTTTCCTGGCCTGCAGAGGGGCAATTTGGGAAGTTGGGGACAGTAGTTTTATTTTGGGTGGAGAGGGAGGGAGAGAGAGAGAGAGAGGAGGGATTTGGTTGGCTTGAAAAACGCCTGAAGCCACTCTTATCTTTCATCCCTTCTCTTTTTTGGTTTTGGTCTTGGTTTTCCTTCCCTCACATTACTCCCAATCCAGCTGGGCCATCAGGAAGAAAGATAGGGGGATTGGAGATGGACTTTTGGGAGGGTGGAGATTCTTTTAATTTTCTCCTCTCGGTTTCTTCTCCCCTCTTGGTTGGTAGAGAGAGAGAGGAGGGAGGTTGGAGATTGAATGGCTGCTGTGCTGTGATGTTGCAGTTGCTGCTTGGGTACTCGCTTGAAGGGGAGATGGTGGGATGGGACTTTATTAATTAGATGAAGTGAATTTCCCATAATGCCCCTACTTTCTCTCATAGAGAGGACCCTTTTTGGACAAATTCTTTCTTTTAACCATGAAATGCCATAGGATAACCTTTTCCTAGTCTACTCTTAACATGGTAAACAGTACTGCCAAGCATTATCTCAGGTATTTAATCAGTTTTATAGGTCTTTCTTTAGCGTAATTACAATTCCGTTTCTTTATTTAAAAATTATATTAAACTGAAGAGGCTTCTTGTCTAGATTCATGTATCTTTGTTGGAATAGTGTACTTGATAGCTACCTATTTTCATATTATTTTTTTAAGTTACATATTAAAAAATTTTATTATTAAAAAAAAAGAAGCCTCATTTATTGGATCCGCCTTAGGCCTCCAAATGTGTTGAGCCGGCCCTGCCCACCCACCCCCACCGCCCCAACCCCCACTATAAACTCGCTTGAAGGGGAGATGGTGGGATGGGACTTTTATTAATTAGATGGAGTGAATTTTCCATAATGCCCCTACTTTCTCTTATAGACAGGTTCCTTTCTGGACAAATTCTTTTCTTTGCCTTGGTCATGAAGTGCCATGGGATAACCTTCCCTATTCTACTCTTGCTTGACATAGTAAACAGTATTGCCAAGCATTATCCCAGTTATTTAATCAGTTTCATGGCCCTTCTTTTAGAGCAATTATATTTCTGTGCCTCCATTCAAAAATTATATTAAACTGAAGAGGCTTCTTGTCTAGATTCATGTATCTTTGTTGGAATAGTGTACTTGATAGCTACCTATTTTCATATTATTTTTTTTAAATTACATATTAAAAATTTTTATTATTAAAAAAAAGAGGCCTCATTCATTGGATCCGCCTTAGACCTCCAAATGTATTGAGCCGCCCCTGCCCACCCACCCCCCACCACCCCACCGCCCCACCCCCCGCTATAAAAAAGACTGCCCCCGCCCTGCCCTCCCTGCAAACCACACTCGAAACCATACATTCAGAATTAAGATATGGCTTCAATCTAGCAATGGCGGAAAAGGTTGCGAATTCTCCTATTTGTTGTGTCTTATCTATGTAATTTTCAAAGGCTTATGATGATTTTCACTCATTTCACTTATAGAAGTCACAATATCATGATCTCTTCCTTAAAACTTATAGTTATATGTTTATGATAGTACGAAGCTTTAGTATTCCCTTTTATATTTTTTTATCATAATAAAACTTGGAAGCAGGTCGTTTTCATCACTCTTAAATCTTTTGTTTCGTTCTTATTTAGATCAATCTGACCATGTTTAACTTTGATATACATTATTTATCCTTTCTGTATTAGCTTTAGCTCACAATTATTGTTAAATTATTTCTAACTATGCCAGTGAAAGCAAGTTTCAAGTTTTCCAAATTTTTTTCTCACTCGCTCTCTCCTTCTTTCTTTAATATATAGCAGGCTAATGCGTCAACTCTAGAAAAGCAGATAAATGCATTTTTGCTGCCTTCTTTTTTTCCCTTCCTTCCTTTTTCTTTCTTATTATTTTAATACTCATATTAAGACAATGGTATCATCATTTGTAATGCACATTTATTTTCGGATATTCCCTAGCTGAGGTCCTTCATATTATTTTCACATTCACTAAACAAATCATATCACAGATCTCCAAGTTAGCCATAAAATTTGTTGGAGGCAACGAAAGCAAAGTGGGATGAAAAAGACTAGAAGAATGGATTTGCTTCAGAATGTTTTCTTTTCATTCAAAATGGGGGCTGATTACAATAATTCAGATACATCAGAGCTACTGCATTTTTAAAGTTCTGTATCTTTTTTTCAGAATGTTTTCTTTTCATTCAAAATGGGGGCTGATTACAATAATTCAGATACATCAAAGCTACTACATTTTTAAAGTTCTGTATCTTTTTTTTTAACATTTTTTTTGAGCCTACAATGAACGACATATTTCTAGTAGATAACTCTAGAACATCATTTAAGCTGATTCAACAAGTTCTAAAGTCTAGGGAATATAAAGAGTCATTCAACATTCAGTCAAAAATATCTTCTGCACAATCTAGAAAATTAATATATTAATCCTATAAATATATTTATTAGTCCTATAAATTATTAATCCTATAAATATATATTAACTATTATTATAAAATTAATATCTTTATTTATACTTACAATATATTTTTTAGTACTAATATTTATTTTGATAAGAAAAATAAGGTAAATAGAAGTAATATATTAAATAATTTCATTATATAAATATAAAATACAATAATATATTTCTACTATAATTTAAAATTATCATTCAATAATAATTTGACAATAATATGATTAATAATATATTATAATATGATATATATCATAAATACAATATATATAATATAAATATAATCTGATTATATATATATAATATTAATATAATATATTAATGGTGTATTGATATACTAATTTGTTTTGCTAGATTGAAAGATATTTTGTCCTCAAATTTTAGCCCATCATCATTTTCTTGAGGCGATCATGCATTTTCAACCTTAAGGACGAGTATCCTATCGCTAGGTTGTGTGGTGATTTGAAGAGTATGTGTGCTTTGGAATCACTACCATATAGGATCATCATAGTACAAGATGATCTCATCATCTCCACCAATATCACCTTCAGTCTCGCGATGATCATCCCTTCTTAAAATTTTATGAAACCATTTCCAAAAGATATAGAGATCACTACTAGCTAGCATATAAAGTATTAACCGACACCCCAGGTCAGCCTGTCGGATCTATCTTCTATTGACTTGACTCGCGTTGACGCCACCAACCTCATATTAGTACAAAAGCTGCCTCGAAGTAGATCAGGCCCCACAGATAAAACAAAGGCAGTGCTACCATTGGCTTTGTTTGCCAAGCTTTTAAACTTTAATACAAACTTTATCTTTATCGTTTTAGATATGACGAGGCTGATCGTAAAGAGGCCTTTGCATCATATCCCTCAAAGTGGAAGGCAGCGGGAGATGCATCAATGGTGGTTCTTATGATTTCCCAGCATGACGATGGTAATTTAGCACTTTAAGATTCATAAAGGGAGTGGTCCTCCCCATGAGTAATCACATCTTAAATTTCGTAGTTTAATACTTTGAATGCAACGGCTATCGAATTTTTTCTCTTGATAACAACTAGGAAAAGTTATTTTGGTGGATATGATGGTCGTTAAAATATTTTAAAAAAAAGGCTCCCACCCACCCCCAACCGCCCCACCCCCAGCTATAAAAAAGACTGCCCCCGCCCTGCCCTCCCCGCAAACCACACTCGAAACCAAACATTCAGAATTAAGATCTGGCTTCAATCTAGCAATGGCGGAAAAGGTTGCAAATTCTTCTCTTTGTTGTGTCTTATCTATGTAATTTTCAAAGGCTTATGATGATTTTAACTCATTTCACTTATAGAACACACAATATCATGATCTTTTCCCTAAACCTTACAGTTATATGTTTATGATAGTACGAAGCTTTAGTATTCCCTTTTATATTTTTTTATCATAATAAAACTTGGAAGCAGGTCGTTTCATCACTCTTGAATCTTTTGTTCCGTTCTTATTTGGATCAATCTGACCATATTTAACTTTGATATACATTATTTATCCTTTCTCTATTGGCTTTAGATCACAATTATTGTTAAATTATTTCTAACTATGCCAGGGAAAGCAAGTTTCAAGTTTTCCATTTTTCTTTCTCACTCGCTCTCTCCTTATTTCTTTAACAGCAGGCTAAATGCGTCGGCTCTAGGAAAGCAGATAAATGCATTTTTGCTGCTTTTTTTTTTCCTTCCTTCCTTTTTCTTTCTTATTATTTTAATACTCATATTAAAACAATGGTATCATCATTTGTAATGCACATTTATTTTCGCATATTCCCTAGCTGAGGTCCTTCATATTATTTTCACATTCGCTAAACAAATCGTATCACAGGTCTCCAAGTTAGCCATAAAAGTTGACCTAGGCTGCCGTTGTTGCTACAAAAAGATTCAAAAGATTCTATGCAAGATCCAAGGTACGTAATTAAACCTCCCCACACTTCACTGCCTCCATTCTAGTCCAATATTTCAGCTACTAATGATTGTACGTACCAATCATCCAATTTCCCCCCATGATCTCCATCACAAAGAACGAGAGAACATAAAAACCATCTCCTATGACGAGAAGAACAATACTGTCACAATCTCCGGCCCATTCGATCCCGAGAAGCTCTCCAAGAAGCTCCGCTGCAAGGCCTGCAAGGTGATCATAGACATAGTAATTGTAGTGGAGAAACCGCCGCCGCCACCCCCACCAGAAACTAAGAAGATAGAACTTACCAACGAGCTGCACAACGACATTCAGATCATATTATACGACCTTCACAAGGATCCCAAATGCACGGTGACTAAGAAGGTGATCAAGGAACCTACTCCCGAGAAGAAAAAGGATGCTAAGGATAAAAAAACTGCCGAAATAGAAACTAAAAACGAGGTGACCAACGACATTGAGATCATAGTACGGGAGCATCCAAAATGCCTGGATCCCTGCATGGAGCTGCCAAAAAAGGTACCGTGTCAACCACCAATTTGTCAGGTTTGTTGCTGGATGCCCTGCTCTTGTCCACCAATGCCCTATGGTGGAACCTCTCATGGAGGATACCGGTTGATTTGCGAGGAGGATTCATCAACCTCCTGTACCATCATGTGATCATGTGTATCCGTGTTTTTCCTTTGCCAAAAAATAACAACAGAGATAAGGGTGAAGGATGTTAGATTCATGCGAGAATAATGTGAAAATAAAATGTTATTTTGGTGTGTTTTTTGTTTTGAATATTGTGTGAAAGGATTTTATGCCTGAATAATATGAAGTTCTTTTTCCTTGGTGTTTTTCTCCAAAACTAAATAAATTTATATCAGCCAGAGGCTATTGGGAAGGTAATTAAAGGGTGAGAAGTGAGGTCTCAGGAATTTTTTGAACTCTCAGATACAAGCTGCTGGCTAATCAATAATATACCAGTAGGAATTTTTTGAGCTGCCAATGGAGTACGAGCAGGCAGGGACCCTAAGGCCGCATGACAGTAGCTTGCCATTGTGGTCTCTTACTAGAATTTACTTCACAATATTTCTATGAGGCAACCGCATCTACTTCCCGAGTTTGTAGGTTAGCGGCGCATCCTCTTGGCTTTTAAGTGACAGGTGGGGTTCGGAGTTAGGTTGCGATTATATCTTCCGTATGAAAGAATTATGCATCTTCCTTCACACGAATCTACTATTAGATCATCTAAAAATAACAAGAGTTATAAAATATTTATAGTTAAACCCTAATTCCTATCAGCATCCTTGGTGAAATAAAATATTACATAATTATTTCGAAAATAAACAAATATCGTCGCTTCGCTCCGTTCTGTTAGAATATCAATATACCACTCAAATAAGAATATCAGTATACTATTCAATATGTGCCACTTATTCTAATAAAAAAATAAAAATGGTTTAAATTTTCAAAAACACAAACAAAGCGGACTACTTCTGCAAAATTTTTGAGAATTTATAGAACAGACAGTATTCAGTAAGATTTTTATTTTCCGCTGCATGCATGGTGACAACAGTCAGATATAAGAGCACTAAGAAGAAGAAGGGAAGAAGATTCAACTATCATCTTTTACTTTTTTTTTTTTTCTTATTTGTTTTTTCATTTATTGATGACAGGCTCTGCTCTTAAGTGTACTGAGCAAGCAGGCCGGCAAATATCAAACCCTATGCTGCAACTTTTCTCCATTCTACCTCGGGAGTAGTGACAAATAGCATTTCCAATTAATTGTCACAAGCAGCACTGACATGACCACAAATATTTCTCTGGATTGTTGATCCTGCCCTCTCCTTTGTAACTTCTCCAATCTTCTGTGCTTCAAACTTAGCTTCCGCCTTCCCTTGAGGTGTCTTTTCCCACAGGTTCTTGAAGGACAAGCCTTCATTTCGGTCCTGCTTGTTCTGATCCTCAAATTCCTCCAACACCCTCTTATTTGTTTCAATGTCCTGTTTGTTAATTTCTGCGGTCCCTTTAAAAGCCTGCTTCAGATTCTCCAGGTTTGCCATGATCTGCTACGTCAGAAGAACTGTTGTTATTTGGAGGAGAGATTTTGCAAAATAGCAGATGCTGTCATGTATTGTAAAAGTAAAAGCTTCAAGTGACAAGCAGACCCTGACACTGGCTTCATCAAGCTCTTCGCAACTGCTCCCTACAATTTTATTGAACTCAGCGCTGGCATGCTCGGCAAACTGAGCCACGTATGTTTTATTTATAATTAAAATTTTTTAAAATTAAAATTGATAAAATTTTATGTATAGTTAATTATATAAAAAAATTAAATGAATTAGTTATATTATCGACTGAAAATAGTATTTTAATGAATCTTGAGTACAAAAATTTGATTAGTAATTTTGCATCTTAAAAAGCTAGACAAATTATTGTTTAAAAAGATTAAAATATTCTGAACTTATTAAAAATTTTTCATCATTTTTTATGAAAAAAAGAGTCTTACTTTAGAGTCCTCAAATGCATTGAGCCGCCTCTAAGACCACTACTAGCTAGCATATAAAGTATAAACTGGCATGCGAGGCTAGCCTGTCCGAGCTAACTTCTATTGACTTAATTTGGGTCGGCGCCGCCGACCTCATATTAGTACAAAAGCAGCCTCGAAGTAGATCAGGCCCCGCAGATGAAGCAAACGCAGCGCTAGCATTGGCTTTGTTTGTCAGGCTTTTAAACTTTAATACAGACTTCATCTTTATCGTCTTAGATATGAGAAGGCTGATCGTAAAGAGGCCTTTACATCATATCCATCAAAGTGGAAGGAAGCGAGACATGCATCAATGGTGGGTCTTATGATTTCCCTGCATGCGGATGGTAATTTAGCACTTTAAGATTCATAAATTTCGTAGTTTAATACATTTAATGCAACGGCTATCGAATTTTTTCCTCCCAAAGTGGAGAACGATATTGAACAAATCTTGGGATGAGTTTTCTCTTGATAACAAATAGGAAAAGTTATTTTGGTGGATATGATGGTCGTTAAAAAAATATTTCCATTTGTGCGATGGCACTTCCACTTAGTTAAAAAAATAATAATAAAGAAAAGGCTCCCACCACCACCCACCCCCTCTCTCTCACTCTCGCTATAAACAAGACTGCGCCCGCCCTGCCCTCCCGCAAACCACCCTCGAAACCAAGCATCCAGAATTAGGATCTGGCTTCAATCTAGCAATGGCGGAAAAGGTTGCAAATTCTCCTCTTTGTTGTGTCTTATCTATGTAATTTTCAAAGGCTTATGATGATTTTAATTCATTTCATTTATAGAATTCATAATATCATGATCCTTTCCCTTAAACTTACAGTTATATGTTAATGATAGTTTGAAGTTTTGGTATTCCCTTTTATATTTTTTTTATCATAATAAAACTTAGAAACAGGTCGATTTTTAATCACTCTTCAATCTTTTCTTTCATTCTTATTTAGATCAATCTGACCATGTTTAACTTTGATATACATTATTTATCCTTTCTCTATTAGCTTAAGATCACAATTCTTGTTAAATTATTTCTAACTATGCCAGTAAAAGCAAGTTTCAAATTTTCCATTTTTTTTTCTCACTCGCTCTCTCCTTCTTTCTTTAATATATAGCAGGCTAAATGCGTCGGCTCTAGAAAAGCAGATAAATGCATTTTTGCTGCCTTCTTTTTTTTCCTTCCTTCTTTTTTCTTTCTTATTATTTTAATACTCATATTAAGACAATGGTATCATCATTTATAATGCATATTTATTTTCGGATATTCCCTAGCTGAGGTCCTTCATATTATTTTCACATTCACTAAACAAATCGTATCACAGATCTCCAAGTTAGCCATAAAAGTTGATCTAGGCTGCCGTTTTTGCTACAAAAAGATTCAAAAGACTCTGTGCAAGCTGCAAGGTACGTAATTAAACCTCCCCACACTTCACTGCCTCCATTCTAGTTCAGTATTTTAGCTACTAATTAAAGATTGCACGTACCAATCATCCAATTTCCCCCCATGATCTCCATCAACAAAGAACAAGAGAACATAAAAACCATCTCCTATGGCGAGAAGAACAATACTGTCACAATCTCCGGCCCATTCGATCCCGAGAAGCTCTCCAAGAAGCTCCGCTGCAAGGCCTGCAAGGTGATCAAAGACATAGTAATTGTACGAGACCCGCCGCCGCCACCCCCACCAGAAACTAAGAAGATAGAACTTACCAACGAGCTGCACAACGACATTCAAATCATATTATACGACCTTCACAAGGATCCCAAATGCACGATGACTAAGAAGGTGATCGGGGAACCTACTCCCGAGAAGAAAAAGGATGCTAAGGAAAAAAAAACTGCCGAAATAGAAACTAAAAACGAGGTGACCAACGACATTGAGATCATAGTATGGGAGCATCCAAAATGCCTGGATCCCTGCATGGAGCTACCAAAAAATGTACCATGTCCACCACCATGTCAACCACCAATTTGCCAGGTTTGTTGCTGGACGCCCTGCTCTTGTCGACCAATGCCCAATGGTGGAACCTCTCATGGAGGATTCCGGTTGATTTGTGAGGAGGATCCATCAACCTCCTGTACCATCCTGTGATCATGTGTATCCGTGTTTTCCTTTGCCAAAAAATAATAACAGAAATAAGGGTGAAGGATGTTGGATTCATGGGAGAATAATGTGGAAATAAAATGTTATTTTGGTGTGTTTTTTGTTTTGAATATTGTGTGAAAGGATTTTATGCCTGAATAATATGATGCTCTTTTTCCTTAGGGCTCGTTTGGTTCGCGGGAAAAGAAGGGGGGAAAGTGTGGTCAACGGGAAAGTAATGAGATGCCTCTTGTTTGGTTGGAGTTTTCAAAGGAGAGAGAAGGGAAAGTTATATTCCCATGGGAATGTGATTCCCACATTTCATGGGAAAGTCTTTCCCATGAGAAACATGGGAAAGTTACTTTCCCATGAGAAACATGGGAAAGTTACTTTCCCATGAGAAACATGGGAAAGTTACTTTCCCATGAGGCGGGAATCACTCCATTTTTACTTTTTCCCAAAAAGTCCCTTCAGCATTAAAGAAGCATTAAAGAGGCATTAAAAATCTAATTTTTATTAAGGGCATAATAGGAATTATATATAACTTTCCTAGGAAAGTGGATGGCCAACCAAACATAAGCACCTTGAAAATTTGTCACTTTCCCATGGTCAACCAAACATACCAAAAATACTTTCCTAGGCATCCTCTTCCTAGAAATTTGTTTCCCAGGAATCATATTCCTAGAAAGGAAAATGCTTCCCGCGAACCAAACGAGTCCTTAGTGTTTTGCTCCAAGAATAAATAAATTTATATCAGCCAGAGGCTGCTGGGAAGGTAATTAAAGGGTGAGAAGCGAGAACTCTCAGATATAAGATATCTATTGGTACCACTGCTGGCTTGCCAATAATTATATACTAGTAGGAATTTTTTGAGCTGCCAATGGAGTACAAGCAGGCAGGGACTCTGAGGCTGCATGATAGTAGCTTGCCATTGTGGTCTCTTAATAGAATTTACTTCACAATACCCTCTATGAAGCAACCGCATCTACTCTCTGAGTTTGCAGCTTAGCAGCGCACCCTCTTGGCTTTTAAGTGATAGGTGGGGTTCAGAGCTGGGTTGCGATTGTATCTTTTGTATGAAAGAATTATACATCTTTCTTCACACGAATCCATCATTAGATTACTCAATGCACAAATTTGATAGTGTTCCAAACCAAGTCATTCATCTATATATGCAGATCTCAAAGCAACTGGTGCATAATTCAAAAGTCTCTTGAAAGGTACAACTTTCTAAACCTTGGAAGCTTCAAATATTAAGCTTGGTCTGTTCTAGACTCTAGTACCTATATATAAAGTTGGAAAGAGTGGGTGGTGGGGTGCCTTGGGTCCCCTTTATTTTTTTGAAAAAATAATCACTTCAGGTTTATTTATCAGCTCCCATGTGCTCGATCTAAAGATTGGTTGTCAGAAAGTTTTCCTATCCACGTTGGACTGGTAGTTGACTTGAGGTCAAGGGACTATCAATCATCATGTGTTGTAAACAAAAACAACCCACAAGCTATTGCCAAAAGCCATAAGCTAAATCATTACAATGTTGGAGGGACACGTATGGGCTCACGAACAAGTACGGAATTGATTGTCAAACCAAAATCGATTCGTTGGGCACAACAATTATTTTTTTTTTCATTTTTAAGTCCTTTCTTTACTGTCTATGATGTCGAAATAGCATCTAGTAGTTAAGCTCGTTGGCTGAAAGCACAGTGCCTGACGTGCCCTTTAATTACGTACGTAACAAACAACCTTTGACTCAACACGACGTAATAAGAAGCAATCCTCAGCGTCACGTTATGGATTATCCCTTTTTTATGGAACATAATCATTCATTTTTTTCCCATAAGTAGCTTGGTCCATCTTTATTCCATTTCATATATGTCTGAGGATCCGCATAGCCCTCGATTTATGTGTTATTTATCCATTCCTACCTTTTTTATGGTTCAGTATCTTACCACGAATTAGTGAATCAGGCAGGATGTTTTTGTGCGGTTTTTCTTTTTGCGGGGCAGCAGGAGCCTTTGATAAAAAATTACGTAGAGCATCAATAGGCAAAATTAATATAGAAGTCGAAATTCTTCGTATATAATTTTACTAATTATGTTCGGAAAGGTTGAGTATTGTTTGAATTATAAAAAAAAATCTGATTCGAACCGTACAAAAATGGACCTCACTAACATAAATAGATGCTATATATCTTAATGCATTATTGGTCAATGAAAGAAAAAAAGGCCAAAATCTTATTTTTGCAATTTTTTTATTTTTTTCTAAATCATTTGGGAGATCCGAGTTGAACAGATTAAGAAAGTTTTTTCTTCGCTTCGATGGGATTAGATATTTGGCTAGAAGGTATATTTTTTGCTTGCAATTCTAATTCTTACGAGCTAAATATAGGTTGCAACTATAAATGCTACATTTGATATTGCAATTGCAAAAATTGTTTCTTTTTTTGCTAGGAAAAAATTGTTTCTTTTTCATTGCTTATAATTGAAAATAACAAATACAATTGTGACTACTTAGTTTTATGGAGCTACAATAGATAAGATAGCTCTATAAATGATTCAATAAGGTTATCCTTTGAAAATAATAAACTTTTTACCTTGTATTATAGCATATTAATTATCATATAATTTTATAACTATAACAGAAAAATTAATAATATTACAAATTACTATAATAATAATTGCTACAGTAATTATATCGATATATCACTACAAAATAATTTTCCCTTAAATATATTTTTATAATCATGAATATTGATTTATAATATATTATTTTAATAACAAATAATTATTGTACAACAAGAATCATCATGTTATAATAGAAACAATTAAACAAGTATGGCATGATCATAAAACAATAATTATATTATCAATATTATAACATTAATTATTACATTAATATACTTTTAGAAAATTATATAATATTATATTAATTATATATTTTGTTATAATAATTTATATTTTAATAAAATATAGAATATTAAGTTTCAATAGTTGAAGAGAGGTGCAATATCTCTTTTGGAGATTTCTTCCAATTGCAACAAATTTTGTAATTGAAAATATGATCAATTTTGCCTATATTTTCAATTACAAAATTTAGATTCATGTTTTTAGTCCAAATGCAATTTGTAGTTGCAATTGAAAATATCTAAATAGTTGTTTTAGATGCTTGCAACTCAAATTCTATATTTGTAAACACACTATATCCGATAGCAGGCAAATGAGCAAAGCCTTAGACAATCGACTATCAACTTGGATAAAGGTTGCATCCCATGTTCAACAAAAAAAAGGTCTCTCACATAAAGTAATCAAGGACATTTATAACAAATCCAGTAGAATTTATTTTGAATTTAATTTGCGCTGCTAGCTATTGTTAGACTGCTCATGGGCAGGGCTCTCTTAACCCCATGCTTAGAGAGAGAATCTCTTGGAAGCATTCTTCCCTTAGGCTCCTTGGTCCGTTGTGGCTAGGGAACCCCTGGCAGTCCCCTTTCTTGCTCTCCTCCCCAAGGTTTCTCTCCTCTATTCCTCTTCTGACCCGCCCCCAACCTTGTGCCTTTCTCTTCCTCCTTTTCTTGCCCGTTTCCCCACTCCTCTCTCTCTCACACACACCAGTCAAGTGGTTTGAGTCTCCATTCCTTCCCTCAGGGTTCTCCATATGGTTTGAGGCCTAATTAGACCTGTTCAAATCCCGGGTGGCTCGCCTGGCCCGCTTGTGGTTGGAGAATTGTAGACGGGCTGGGTCGGGCCTGATGTTTGAGCTCCCTAATAAATGGGCCGGGCTCAGGTTCACATCAACCTGGCCCAAGCCCGACCCAAGCCCTAGCCTTGCCTCCCCTCTCTCTTTCCTCCCATATGTTGGTAGAGAGCTTTAATATCCCCTCTCGTCCTCCCCATGCCGAATTAGTTGTGAGATTTTGATACGCTGCCTCAGTTGGGGCAATGGAGCTCATGATGAACGTGGTTTTAATCTTATCATAAGCAGTGTTGCAATATAAAGTCTCATAGTAGGTTTTAGATTCATTCGCTTTCCTTCCGAAAATCTTATCATTTGTCATTTCCTTGACCTTCACTTGCTTTTCTTCTTTCTCCCCCGCCATCGTTTGGCGGATATGGCTGCCTATAGATTTGGAATAGAGAGCACGTACCGTTTGCTTTATACCTTAGCCTCCCACTCTTTCAAAGGAAAAGAAAAAATATTATTCCAATTAGATTGTAACATCGAGTCTTTTTTTTTTTTTTTAAAGTGACTACAATAATTTGTGGTTCCTTTGATCATGAAACTAGGATTGCAACCGGGATTGCGATCCAGCTGGTGGGAGGGATTTGTTCGTGGTGATTTGGGCGGTGGCAGATTTGGGCGGAGGATGGAGCACGGGAGGGGGAGAAATTAGGCGTGGAGTTATAGTTTTTAATTAGGACTTTTTTTTAATTTTAATCCAGGCTTTTAATTAGTTACTTTATTAAAGCTGGCAAAAGTACATTATTAACGGGCATGTTTAACTTGTATGGGCTAATCATACAATAAGAATATATTTATATAACCAGCATTTCACCAAAAATGTTGGGTAAAATAATGTTCCGTGGCATTCCCAAAAATACTGGAAAATAATATCGCTAATTCAATGGATTTCACAAAAGACCCGGTAATTTGATTTAAATGCGGGCTAAACAAGCATTTCCCAACATTTTTTGAAAAACAACACTAAAATAATGTTAGGGATTCCTAATTTTGTTGTAATGTGCCTAAAAGCAAACTCCTCGCTTACTCAACTTGTTTGTGTTTAGTCTTTGCGTGAACTGGCCCATTGGGCCTATTCTGGACTGAAGTTGGCAGGCCCAACCGACTTCAGTTCGCAAAAAGAGAGAGAGAGAGAGAGAGAGAGAGAGAGAAAGGATTGGAATAAAAGAACTACATTCCTCTACCCGATCTCCTATTCATTGGAGATATGGCTGCCGACATGATCTCTACGGGGCTGGTGCCAATTGAGGTCACTGCCAACCAGCGAACGGCCGTTGTTATCACTGTTATGCCGGACTTATCCTTTTCAGAAACCTTCTTTTAAATCCCCTCCTCATCCCGCACGACGGACCACCTCTGAGCCCCCTCCTCCCTTTCTTCCTTTTCTCCAGTGTGCCACCACAGCCAAGTGTTGTCGCCCGAAATCTCGTCCTCACTCTGTTTTTTTCTGTTGCCCTGTTTCTCTATTTCAAGACCTATATCACCGAAATCCGCTGAAATCTACCACCACAGTTGAGTGCCATCGCCACTACAGCTCATCGAAGAGCTTCTTTTCTACCTTTTTGCTTCTTCCTTGCCATCGAGGCAGCTAGGGGCGCTGCCACTCTTTGCTTTCCTTCTCTAGTTTTGGCCATGTGACCCATTTCCACCAGCCACCACCACCTCCGGCTGGCCGTTGACCCCCCTACCACCACAACTTGGCTGCCACCACCGTTCCTTGGTCTCGTCTCTCCTCTTCCCTCTCTTTCATCTCATTTTCTTCTTATTATTATTTCTTCTTTTCTCTTCACTTTGTCCTTATTTATTTATTAATTTAAAAAAAAAAACTGATTTCTCTTGGGCCTATGGATTAGATGCAAGGATGGCCCGTGCTATTGACAACCAAGACCAAATTTTTGATTGAACCCAGACTAATAAGATTCTCTCTCTTCAATTTACAATGAAGATTGGTATTTTGATCGGAAGTCAACTAGTAAATCCCAAAAATGTTGGTAGTTTGAATAATTTTTGGGTTGGTTAGAAATAGCATCGCTTTGCTTTGGAAAAGTTTTTGATGGTTTTTCTTGTCAGGGAGAATTTCATTTTCAAAGGAAAAGATGGTATTTTTGATTCTTGATTGATTAGGTTATCATTATATTATTTCATTATTAGGTTCTCCTATATACCATGCAAAGAAAATTTCTAGCAACTGAAGTCTATGATTAGTGGAATGTTGGTTCTAGCATTAATTGATCTCGGTTTTTGAACGTTTTATTATGGACTTTCTTTTTTCTCTTAGATTTTTAGCTTATGCTTTTGAAAGAATTTGAGTATAATTATCAATCTTGAAGAATATTTTATGCTCAAATGCTCTACGATGGATAAAGTGCTATAGTTTATGATCTTGTGATAGATCAATTAAATTAATATTAGTTGATATTTTGACAAAAAAAATCATGTTGATTGTGGTAATTAGTTTATTATATTTGATTGTGATATTTATTTTACACTTAATTACATGGGTCAAGCATGTTATTATTACAATAGTATTTATTTTAATATATATATATATTATGTATTATGTTATGAAATTTAGATAATATGACTAGATAAATTAAAAAATTTGTTTAATATTTATGTATTCTCAACACGGTTATGATCTAGCCCCACCAATGCCCCATCAACTTATAATATGAGAAACTGATTTCGACACTAAACTACCGGTGATTAGAATAGTGACATCTGGCACTTTGTGCATCCTGTATCTGACCCATGCCACTAAGTTATATAGCCATAGCTTGATGTTGGATCTTTAATATCAGTTTATGAAAATAATAATAAATTTTAAAAGATATATATGTATTATTTGAAATTTGATTTATTTTCAGTCATTATCATGCTATTTAATTATTTAATTTGTATGCGTAGACCTCATTTTGTGGTGTTATGTTGGTTACTGAGCTAGTGTAGCTCATTACTTTTTCTTTCTTTATTTTTGAGATCCTGAATCATAATTGATCGGAACTTGGGGAAGTATGCTAGATATTTTGAAGATATTTGCAATTACCGGTTTAGACTACTTATACTAGTTTGGTTTGAACAATTTTTTTTGAATTGAATAATAATAAATAGTTAGCATTTTTGCCTGATGTGCTTTGGAACAATTGATTATAATGATTTGTTTAGTTCTTGATTAAATAAATTTTTAAAAATTGAAGAATTATTATTATTACTTTGAGATAATATGATTTAATTAGTAGCATTGCATGCTCGTATGGTCCGCCCTATAGGTATGCGGCGTCTATTGCGCTCTAGGTTTGAGGTGTAACATTTTGCCTGGCTCGATGAGTTCTTTTTATCAGAGATTTTTAGGTCAGACCTAATAAAATTTGAGCCACAGGAATGAGCCGAGGTGATTGGCCTGGTGAACAGCTATATAGTGCATACAATGGACTATATAATTTCTCCTGATTAATTATGATATGGACTTGCAGCAAGAGGACTAGAGTGCAGGAAACTTTGGCCCCCAATCTCAGTCCGTCGATTCTCATCCAACCATTGGCACCATTGCAATGACATTTTTTCCTACATCATTTTGTGGATTTTCATGCAGAATGTTTAAGGCCATGAGGTGCAGTATTTCCTTGCAGAGAAAATCAAATTCTATTCCCTCGTACAACGAGTCTTCTATCACATCTAGAGGTACTTTATGGATCTTCTTTCACATCTTATCTTAAATTTCCTAGTTTGATACTTTTAGTGCAATGGTTATCGCTTTCTTCGCTCCCAAAGCGGAGAAAGTTTGAGCTGATCTTGAGATGACATCTCTCTTGATAACTCATGCTCGTACATACATGGATGCAAATATTTGGACAACAATAACCAGATGATTGGCTGAAATTACCACAGTCATGCTCATGTCAACCAGAAAGAAATCTGTCACGACCTCCCCATCAAAAAATATTGCTATCTTCTCTTCTGTTCTTAATCGATATCACTATTCTCAAGATCACAAATATGGTGCAATGGATCAGAAGACTCTCCATGTTGGGATAATTAAAATTAATATTATAATTCTCAAAATATTGCTAATCATGCAGAATTTTTTTTTTTGTGTGTGTGAAAGAGATTACCGATTGTTCTTTTAATCTATTCATCATATACAAGGTAGGACATATAGATTATTGAGGAGTACAATACTTCTCTATAGATGCCTGTCATGTGTAGTATTGTCATACAAATTACTAGGGTTTTTATGGCTTTCTTTTGGTAGTTGGTTTATGGCTTTCAATGACCATAGTTTGCAACCTGGCCTAAAGGTTCAACCATAAATGTATTTCAAAAGTTCTTGCCGAAGAAAGAGGGAGTGGGGAACCTATATTTAGCTCGTAAGAATTAGAATTGCAAGCAAAACACAAACCTTTTATATATATAAAATCAGATTATATTTATATTATATATATTGTATTTATGATATATATCATATTATAATATATTATTAATCATATTATTGTCAAATTATTATTGAATGATAATTTTAAATTATAGTAGAAATATATTATTGTATTTTATATTTATATAATGAAATTATTTAATATATTACTTCTATTTACCTTATTTTTCTTATCAAAATAAATATTAGTACTAAAAAATATATTATAAGTATAAATAAAGATATTAATTTTATAATAATAGTTAATATATATTTATAGGATTAATAATTTATAGGACTAATAAATATATTTATAGGATTAATATATTAATTTTCTAGATTGTGCAGAAGATATTTTTGACTAAATGTTGAATAACTCTTTATATTCCCTAGACTTTGGAACTTGTTGAATCAGCTTAAATGATGTTCTAGGATTATCTACTAGAAATATGTCGTTCATTGTAGGCTCAACAAAAATGTGAAAAAAAAAGATACAGAACTTTAAAAATGTAGTAGCTCTGATGTATCCGAATTATTGTAATCAGCCCCCATTTTGAATGAAAAGAAAACATTCTAAAAAAAAGATACAGAACTTTAAAAATGCAGTAGCTCTGATGTATCTGAATTATTGTAATCAGCCCCCATTTTGAATGAAAAGAAAACATTCTGAAGCAAATCCATTCTTCTAGTCTTTTTCATCCCACTTTGCTTTCGTTGCCTCCAACAAATTTTATGGCTAACTTGGAGATATGTGATACGATTTGTTTAGTGAATGTGAAAATAATATGAAGGACCTCAGCTAGGGAATATTCGAAAATAAATATGCATTACAAATGATGATACCATTGTCTTAATATGAGTATTAAAATACTAAGAAAGAAAAAGGAAGGAAGGAAAAAAAAAGAAGGCAACAAAAATGCAGTTATCTACTTTTCTAGAGTCGACGCATTTAGCCTGCTATATATTAAAGAAAGAAGGAGAGAGCGAGTGAGAAAAAAAATAGAAAACTTGAAACTTGCTTTCACTAGCATAGTTAAAAATAATTTAATAATAATTGTGAGCTAAAGCTAATACAGAAAGGATAAATAATGTATATCAAAGTTAAACATGGTCAGATTGATCTAAATAAGAACGAAACAAAAGATTCAAGAGTGATGAAACGACCTGCTTCCAAGTTTTATAATGATAAAAAAATATAAAAGGGAATGCTAAAGCTTCGTACTACATAAACATATAACTGTAAGTTTTAGGGAAAAGATCATGATATTGTGACTTCTATAAGTGAAATGAGTTAAAATCATCATAAGCCTTTGAAAATTACATAGATAAGACACAACAAATAGGAGAATTTGCAACCTTTTCTGCCATTGCTAGATTGAAGCCAGATCTTAATTCTGAATGTTTGGTTTCGAGTGTGGTTTGTGGGGAGGGCAGGGCGGGCGGTATTTTTTATAGCGGGGGTGGGGCGGTGGGGGGTGGGTGGGCGGGGGGCGGCTCAATACATTTGGAGGCCTAAGGCGGATCCAATGAATGAAGCCTCTCTTTTTTTAATAATAAAAATTTTTAATATATAATTTAAAAAAAATAATATGAAAATATGTAGCTATCATGTACACTATTCCAACAAAGATACCTGAATCTAGACAAGAAGCCTCTTCAGTTTAATATAATTTTTGAATGGAGGCGCAAAAATATAATTGCTCTAAAAGAAGGGCCATGAAACTGATTAAATAACTGGGATGATGCTTGGCAATACTGTTTACCATGTCAAGCAAGAGCAAAAAAGGGAAGGTCATCCCAGGGCACTTCATGGCCAAGTTAAGAAAAGAATATGTCCAGAAAGGAACCTCTGAGAAAGTAGGGGCATTATGGAAAATTTACTCCATCTAATTAATAGAAGTCCCATCTATAGCGGGGGTTGGGCGGTGGCGGATCCAATGAATGAGGCATCTTTTTATTCAATAATAAAAAATTTTAATATGTAATTTTAAAAAAATAATTTGATAATAAGTAGCTATCAAGTACACTATTCCAACAAAGATATATGAATCTAGACAAAAAGCCTCTTTAGTTTAATATAATTTTTAAATAAAAGAATTTGTCCAAAAAGGGTCCTCTCTATGAGAGAAAGTAGCGGCATTATGGAAAATTCACTTCATCTAATTAATAAAAGTCCCATCCCACCATCTCCCCTTCAAGCGAGTACCCAAGCAGCAACTGCAACATCACAGCACAGTAGCCATTCAATCTCCAACCTCCCTCCTTTTCTCTCTCTACCAGCCAGGAGGGGAGAAGAAACCGAGAGGAGAAAATTAAAAGAATCTCCACCCTCCAAGAAGTCCATCTCCAATCCCCCTATCTTTTTCCTGATGGCCCAGCTGGATTGGGAGTAATGTGAGGGAAGGAAAACCAAGACCAAAACCAAAAAAGAGAAGGGATGAAAGATAAGAGTGGCTTCAGGCGTGTATCAAGCCAACCAAATCTCTCTCTCTCTCTCTCTCTCTCTCTCTCTCCACCCAAAACAAAACTACTGTCCCCAACTTCCCAAATTGCCCCTCTGCAGGCCAGGAAACTCTCCACCTCCCTTCCATCAAGGGGGAACACTGGTAGCCAGCTCCTATTCTCGTTTTTATATGGGGCCTTTGCTTCCTTTTGGTCACGCCTCTCGGAGGCCTTCCATTGGCTCGAGGCCTTAGGCGACTGCCTCGGTCGCCTAACGCTCGGGCCGGCCTTGAACCCAGCGATAGGATACTCGTCCTTAAGATTGGAAATGCATGATCGCCTCAAGAAAATGATCATGGACTAAAATTTGCGGACAAAATATCTCTTAATCTAGCAAAACAAATTAGTATATCAATACACCATTAATATATTATATTAATAATATATATATAATCATATTATATTTATATTATATATATTGTATTTATGATATATATATCATATTATAATATATTATTAATCATATTATTGTCAAATTAATATTGAATGATAATTTTAAATTATAGTAGAAATATATTATTGTATTTTATATTTATATAATAAAATTATTTAATATATTACTTCTATTTACCTTATTTTTTAATCAAAATAAATATTAGTACTAAAAAATATATTATAAGTATAAATAAAGATATCAGTTTTATAATAATAGTTAATATATATTTATAGGATTAATAATTTATAGGACTAATAAATATATTTTTGTGGACTATATTAATAATTAATATTGATGGGGGGCAAAATGAATCATCCTGCACACAACATGGGACCACCCCACTCTGGCCAAGTAGACCTCAACACCGACCAGGCGGGACCTCGATCCTACTAAGAGCCAGTTCGATCTCGGACATCGCCGAAGGTCAAGCCAACCTTAGCCAGATCTCTCCGCTGCTACGACCTACAGCAACCTCCTTTGGAGTCTACAATGACGACCTACCCCGGCTAAGTTCGGGGCAGCCTATTCGACGATGCGCCCCGGCTCAAGCTCGGGGCGTCCTGCTGAGCAGATCTTAAAGTCAAGGAGGCTAAGCTGATCTCAGGACCCACCAAGCTGACCTCATCAAACATTGTGGCCCCCAAATCGGCCTGACCTCAACGCCTACTGAGCCAACCTCACCGAATATTTGTCGTGGCCCCCCCTGTCGGCACGACCTCAGCACCCTACCAAGCGGGCAAGGCCGATCTCGGTCCCTACTAAAGGCTGAGCTAATCTCATCCAGTACGCGCCGCGGCCATGCCCAGCAACAACCTCACCGCACCATGCTTCGTTTGATGGCCACGCCAAGACACCGAAACAAAGGACTACACCTTGCTACCCCAGCCATGCCTGCTGACAAGTTTCATACCCTGCAGCATGCGCCAGAGCCATACCGTGGGCAGGGACAGCTCAAACTGTGTGCCTCAAGCAAACCATGGCCGCGCGTCACTAGGCCAGTGCCATCTCCTCCCATGATGAGGATGAGCCATATCTCCGCCACCTGGGCACCTCCGTGAGGACTATAAATAGCCCAATCTGGTAACGCCTAAAGAACTTTTTTGGTCAACATAAACTCCACGCTAACTTAAGCATCGGAGGTCCCTCACCGAAAACACGGTGAGGCTTTATGCAAAAGTGAATCTTGCTCCTAGACTATATCCAATCCTACCTATAATGGCCAAAATGATCTACATAGAGTTTGATGATCCCCCAGCATCAATATCAAATAGGACCAGGATTTTCATCTTGGTCGAGATCTCGGTTTGTAGGGTGACTTTGGATATAATATATGCAAAAGTCCTGGCCTATTTTCTCAATCAAGATAAATCAATAAAATCCAAGATATTAGCTGACACGATACTATTCATATCAAAAATATTTTTTAATCATTTTTATTTCTTTAAATAGGATCTTAATTAATAATTCTTTAAATTTTTTTAATCACTTTTATTTTCTTAAATAATTATTTTTAAAATAATAATTATTTTTTGAGATTTGTGTATTGGATGATCCAACAGTGAATTCGTCCAAAGGAAGATGAATACTTCTTTCCTGCAAAAATCCAATCACGGGCCAGCTTTGAACGCAACCTCTCACCTAGAAGATGAGGATTTAGCTACAAACTCGAGGAGTAGATGCAATTGTGTAATAGAAAATATTGTGAAGAATAGTTCTGTTAAAAAACCATAATGGCAGTCACTTGTGAAGAGGATTTGACTGGTTGTTTTTAGACTCTTTGGTTGACAGTTTCTTGACCTCATCATGATGTCAACTAATAGTCCAATGTGGATGGGAAAACTTTCTAACAAACAGTCTTGAGATCAAGCACATATATAAGAGCTGATAGGTACCACGTGCGATTATTTTTTCAAAACAAAAAAAAAAAAAAAGGGGATCCAACCCACCCCACCACCTGCTCTTACCTACTCCATAGGTACCAGAGTCCAGAACAGATCACCAAGCTTACTACTTGAAGCCTTGAAGGATTAGAGTTGTATCTTTCACAGGTCCTTTGAATTACCCATTGGTTGCATTGAGATCTATGTAGGTGAATAAATAACAGAGTTCAGAGTGCTTTGAGATCTGTTCATTAGTTGATCCATTGATGGATTCGCGTGAAGGAAGATGAATACTCTTTTCGTGCAAAAGATACAATCGTAACCCAGATTTTAATCCAACCTCTCACCAAGAAGATATTAGGAAGTAATTTGCAATTAATGCACATGACTTTTCGGTGTTGATACAACTCTATTATTTCAAAGAGTCAACTTAGTAATCCAAAGAGTCATTTTGTAATCCAAAGTGTCATTTTGGAAATCTCAGAAGTACTTATATTTCAAAAAGTCATTTTAGTATTCCAAGGGCATTAAATGTTACTTAAAGTGTCATTCTATATAAAAATGGCTTTAGCAAGATTGTAAGATGCAGAAAAAACTATGAATGAAAAATATCTCTTGCTTCATTCATGATCCTATCCCATCAACTTTACATTTTGTTCCAACAAATTTGGTATCAGAGCCTGGAAAAAAATACTTGTCAAGATGGCATCTTCATCAACTACCATGTTCTCCTACACTTCAAACCAAGTTCCCATCCTTGATGGTGAGCATTATGACTATTGGAGTAGTCAAATGCAAACCATATTTATCTCCCAAGACCTTTGGGACATGGTCGAAGGTTCATATGCAGAGCCACCTCAACCACAAGAAGTTACAAAAAATTGGACAGTAGAACAACAAGGAGAGTACAAGGAGAATGTGAAGAAAGATGCACGTGCTCTTCGATACATTCAAGAAGGAATAAGCAAAACTATCTATCCCAGAATTTTTGGAGCAAGCAAAGCAAAGCAAGCATGGAAAATACTCAAAGAAGGTTTCCAAGGTAATGAGAAAGTCATCTCATTAAAGTTACAATCACTGTGGAGAGATTTTGACAACATGCAAATGAAAGAAGGCCAAGGTATGCAAAGTTTTCTTACCAAAGTTACTGAAGTTGTTAATCAAACTAGAAGTCTTGGAGATACTATTAAAGATAGAAAAGTTGTTCAAAGGTTCTTAGAAGTCTTCCTACAAATTATGATCATGTTGTCACTGCAATAGAAGAATCAAAAGATCTCTTTACCTACAGTTTTAATGAACTAATGAGTTCTTTACAAGTTCATGAGGAAAGAATGAATAGGTCTTCTACTCAACCTCTTGAGCAAGCTTTTAAACTGTTACGGGGGAACTTAGCCACCATGCCCCACGTGACCGGCACGCGCGCCCAGGAAGACTACGGCTGCCCCTTGATCCAGCAATCCGACCTCGGGTCGGATTGCTTCGGCTCCGCAGCCCGACCCCGAGTCGGCTGCCCCTTGGTCCAGCAATCCGACCTCGGGTCGGATATCTTCGGCTCCGCAGCCCGACCCCGAGTCGGCTGCCCCTTGATCCATCAATCCGACCTCGGGTCGGATATCTTCGGCTCCGCAGCCCGACCCCGAGTCGGCTACCCCTTGATCCAGCAATCCGACATCGGGTCGGATATCTTCGGCTCCGCAGCCCGACCCCAAGTCGGCTGCCCCTTGATCCAGCAATCCGACCTCAAGTCGGCAATCTCTTGACAACAACAGACTGTTCCCCTGAGGCACGCCGCGGCCCCCTGCTCCACTACTCCCTGCAACGGCCGTATCCGGCGCTGCCCCACGATCCCCTGTAACAGCCGTACAAAGCGGAGCTCCACTACGCCCTGCCATGGCCGTACCCAGCGCTGCCCCACGATGCCCTGTAACGACCATGTCAGTGGCAACCCCATCGGGCCACACGATGACCAATCCCCAGAAAAACCCCCCAGCCTGATATATATGCGGCTGGGGGGGAAGGGGAGGGTAAGCAAGATTTTCCAGAGTATTATCTTACCTGCTACCTCTTCTTCTCCTTCGATCTCCCCTAACTTGATCGTCGGAGGGCCCCCACCACCCCGGTGGTGGTGCGAGGCTTGCTTGCAGGTTTCCCGGCGGAAGGTGGAGCGCAACCGAAGTAATTCCAAGGGAACCCCGTTCACACCGCTGTGCCAATCGTTCTCGGTTTGGACCCCCAGCAACAGTTGGCGCTAGAGGAAGGGCCCGGATCTCAGAGCGATCGTAATGGCACGGCGAGGTGGTCGTGGAGCTTCCAATGCTTCCGGTCGCGGGGCCTCTCGCGCCTCTGGCCGGAGGGCCGCTGCATCTCCAACACACTCTCAGCAACACTCCACCTCCCCACCGCCCGCTCAGACGGTCGAAGCCGCCCAGTTCGACCAGCTAACCCAGCAGGTTCGCACCCTCGCGGAGGCGGTGCAGAATCTGCAGGGTACGATGTTCCGGGCGCCGCAGCGGGCTCAGGAGCCGCCGCTGCCTGAGCGTTCGCCTGTCCTCCTCAACCCGCGCTCCTTCCTATCCCATGGGGAGGAGCGCCGGCGCGAGAAGGATTCTCGAGCACGCTCCATTCTACCGGGACCTTCCCACCGGAGCTGCGCGGGGTACGAGAGGCGGGCCCGGGCGCGTTCCCAGACCCCCCCAGTCCTCGAGGAACCCGCGCTCCAGTCGGTCCCTCTCTCGCCGCTCCTTGTCTCCCACCCACCGGTCGCGCTCCCTGGACCGGCGGGTGGACGATCTCCACTGACAACTCCAGGTCCTGAAGGGCCATTCCAAAGATCCCTTCGCCGACTTAGAGATCTCCTCCCAGCCGGCGCTTGCCTCGAGGATCCTGCGGACCCCGAATCCGCCGGGGTTCAAAATGCCGGCGATCGAGCCCTATGACGGGGCGGCGGACCCGCGGGATCACGTCGAGAGTTTCAGGACCCTTATGCTCCTCCACGGAGCATCAGATCCCCTTCTCTGCAAGGCTTTCCCGGCAACCCTCCGTGGCCCGGCGAGGGCGTGGTTCGCCGGGCTGGAGGCTGACTCAATCCGGTCCTTCGACCAGTTCACTCGCCTCTTCGTCACTCATTTCGCCGTCAGTAGCCGGCGGCGACTGGTCTCCGACTCCCTCTTTGATGTCCGGCAAAACGAGGGAGAAAGCCTGCGGGATTATCTTACCCGATTCAACAGGGCTACGCTGGAGGTCCGGAACCTGAGTCAGGAGGTAGCTCTTTCAGCCCTGAAGCGTGGCTTCCGGAAGGGCAGACTCACCTTCTCCCTGGACAAACGCCTGCCGCGGAGCTTCCCAGAGCTGTTGTCCCGGGCGAACCAGTATGCGGACGCCGAGGAGGCGGCCGCCCACCGGAGCAAGGAGGCCGCCGAGATCCCTCCAAGGCTTGGGAAGAAAAGGCGGAAAGAGGCACGCCAGAGGAGGAGCCCGACGCCCCAGCGTCGGCGCAGAAGCCCGTCGCCGGCGAAGAACCACGGCGCCCCACGCCCTCGTTCTCCGCCCCGACGTTTCAACCGGTACACCCCTCTCCTGACTCCCCGGGCCCAGATCCTTATGGAGATCAAGGGGCGGGAGGACCTCCCGGCCCCGAGACAGATGCGGAAGATCCCTGGGAAGAGGCCCTCCCGGGCGTACTGTGAGTACCACCGAGACCACGGCTACGACACAGAAGACTGCTTCCAGCTTCGGGACGAGATCGAGGCTCTCATCCGCCGGGGGCGTCTCGGTCGATATGTGAGCGACCGACGTCCCCCCGCAGACCCGCGTCCGGCCGACCCGGCTCCTCCGGAGCCTCGGGAGCAGAATCGACCCGTTGCGGGCATGATCCACACTATCACTGGGGGCTGCCCCCGGCCCGTGAGGAACGCAGGGGGCTCGACGGAGGCGTCAGGTGCGGCCGTCGCAAAGAGGCAGAGGGTCGGCAATGTAATCACCTTTTGTGATAAGGATGTAATGGGGGTTCAGACCCCCCACGATGACGCCATGGTAATCTCCCTCACTATGGCAAACTATGACGTAAGGCGTGTTCTTGTGGATAGTGGAAGCTCAGCTGATATCTTGTTTTACGAGGCCTTCCAAAAGATGGGCTTGTCCAGACAATTGTTGCACAAAATATCCACCCCCCTCATAGGATTCACCGGTGACGCTGTCCCGGCGGAAGGTGTCGTTGAGCTGCCTGTGACTGCGGGCATCGCACCCGCAGAAGCCACGGTGCGACTCGGGTTCTTGGTCGTCCGTATTCCCTCGGCCTACAACGCTATCCTCGGACGACCCGGACTGAACGCCCTTCGCGCGGTGGTCTCTACGTACCACTTGCTCATGCGGTTCCCCACAACGGTCGGGATCGGGGAGGTCCGAGGTGACCAACCGACCGCACGGCAATGTTTCTTAGCGACCCTCAAAAGGAAGAAGCCCGCAGAAGCCCTCAACGTCGAGTCCCTTGATGCCAGAGACGAGGTGGCCTTGCGGCAGGGGGAGCCGGCCGAGGGTGTGGTCGAAGTTCCCCTCGAGGAAGGCCGCCGGGACCGGGCGGTCCGGGTCGGCGCCAATCTCGACCCGGGAGCTCGGGCCCGGTTGGTGGAATTCCTCCGAGCCAATGCCGATGTATTTGCCTGGTCGGCGGCCGATGTACCTGGGATCGACCCGGAGGTCATTTCTCACGCCCTCAACGTCGACCCGACCCACCGGCCAGTGAAGCAGAAGAAGAGACACTGTGCCCCGGATCGGATCCGGGTGGTCGACCAGGAGGTAGACAAGCTCTTGGAGGCAGGATTCATAAGGGAGGTGAGTCCCCGAGTGGCTGGCAAATGTCGTACTTGTCCGGAAGGCGAGCGGGAGTGGAGGATGTGCGTCGACTATACCGACCTGAACAAGGCGTGCCCTAAGGATAGCTTTCCGCTTCCGCGGATAGACCAACTGGTCGACGCGACTTCCGGATATCAGCTGCTGTCTTTCATGGACGCCTTCTCCGGTTACAACCAGATAATGATGGTCCCACAGGACGAGGAGAAAACTGCCTTTATAACAGACCGGGGGCTGTACTGCTACAAGGTAATGCCCTTCGGTCTGAAGAATGCTGGCGCCACTTACCAGCGCCTCGTCAACAAAATCTTCAAAGAGCAAATCGGCCGGAACATGGAGGTGTACGTGGACGATATGCTGGTGAAGAGTTGCCAGGCAGACCAGCACATCGTGGATCTGGAGGAGACTTTCACCACCTTGCGGAAGTTTCGCATGAAGCTGAACCCAGCGAAGTGCGCCTTTGGCGCTTCGGCCGGGAGGTTCCTCGGTTTCATTGTCAACCAGCGGGGTATCGAAGCCAACCCGGATAAAATCAAGGCCATCCAAGGTATATCCCCTCCGACCAAAGTGAAGGAGGTTCAGGAGCTCGCTGGAAGGGTCGCCGCGCTCGGACGATTTGTGGCAAAATCGGCCGAACGCTGCCAACCATTCTTCAAAGTGTTAAAACACCCGAAAGACTTCCTCTGGACGGCCGAATGCCAAGCAGCATTCGACCAGCTCAAGAAATATCTGGCGTCTCCTCCCCTGCTGTCCAAGCCGCAAGAAGGGGAGATGCTCTACCTCTATCTGGCGGTCTCCCCAACCGCGGTCAGTGCGGTGCTGGTTCGGGAAGAGGCAAAGCTCCAGAAGCCCGTGTACTACATCAGCCGGGTCCTACGGGATGCCGAGACGCGGTATACGAAGGCTGAAAAGATCGCCTTCGTGCTGCTGACCGCGACCAGGAGGCTCCGCCCCTATTTCCATGCCCATTCTGTCACCCTCTTAACTGATCAACCACTACGACAGATCCTCAGCAACCCCGAGAATGCGGGACGGCTGGTGAAGTGGGCAGTAGAACTCGGTGAGTTCGACATCCGCTACCAGCCTCGACCCGCCATCAAGGCCCAGGTGCTCGCGGACTTCCTCGCTGAGTGCACGGTGCAGGAGGCGGAGCCTAGACCGTCGGAAATGCCCAGCCTCGACCTCCCGACCTGGACGCTTCACATCGATGGGTCGTCGAACCCCGAGGGTGGAGGAGCCGGGCTGATCCTTACCAGTCCTGATGGAGTGATAGCCGAGTATGCCTTGAGGTTTGGATTTTCAGTGACCAACAACGAGGCGGAGTACGAGGCCCTAGTCGCGGGACTCAAACTCATAGGGGAGCTCGGCATCCGGCGTTTGAAGGTTTTCACCGACTCCCAGCTGGTGGTCGGGCAGGTCCGTGGGGAGTTCGAGGCCCGGAGCCCGACCATGCAGAACTACATCCGGAAGGTGCAAGCACTCATTCCCGACCTCGGCAGCGTCGACCTCCAGCAGGTCCCCAGAAGCGAAAATGCCAGGGCCGACAGGTTGTCCCGCTTGGTGGGCGCAGAGGCGCACAACTTGTCGAGGGCAATCTACCTGGAGACCCTGGATGCCCCGAGCATCGGCGAGGCTGGAGCGGTGATGGCGATTGATCCGGAGCCGTCTTGGATGGACCCGCTCGTCGCCTACCTCGCCGAAGGAATCCTCCCTGAAGACGAAGATCAAGCTCGGCGACTTGTCAGGAAGTCCGCCCACTACGTACTCTATGAAGGGAGGCTGTATCGGACCTCATTTACCGCCCCCCTCTTAAGGTGCCTCCGCCCCTCGGAGGCGGCCTACGTCCTCGGCGAAGTCCACGAGGGCGTCTGCGGATCGCACTCGGGGGCTAGGTCCTTGGCGCACAAGATCATGAGGCAAGGCTATTATTGGCCTACCTTGTTGGAGGACTCAAAGGGTCACGTACGGAAATGCGACGCCTGCCAGCGCCACGCCAACGTCCAGAGAGTCCCTTCTGTCCCCTTGGCACCAATCACCGCACCCTGGCCCTTCGCACAATGGGGAATGGATATCCTCGGACCATTCCCCGTCGCTTCCGCCCAGCGGAAATTCTTGATTGTTGCAATCGACTACTTCACCAAGTGGGTGGAGGCAGAGCCGCTGGCCACTATCACGGAGGCGCAAGTCCGGAAGTTCGTGAAGAAAAAACATCATTGTCCGATTTGGGGTACCCCGGGTCCTCATCTCGGATAATGGTCGACAGTTCGACAACAAGCATTTCCGTGACTTCTGCGAGGGGTTCGGGATCGAGCATCGGTTCATATCTGTGTCGCATCCCCAAACCAACGGCGAGGCCGAGGTGACAAATCGGACAATCCTCCAAGGAATTAAGGCGTGAATCGGTCGGACGAGGCAAGCTTGGGTCGAAGAACTCGAGAACGTCCTTTGGGCGTATCGGACCACGCATCGGACCCCTACCGGGGAGACGCCTTTCAGCCTAACCTATGGCACGGAAGCGGTTGTCCCCGTGGAGCTCGGACTCCCCTCGCCCCGGGTGGCTGCGCACCAACCCGAGGCCAATTCGGAGCAACTCCGAGGGAACCTGGACCTCTTGGAAGAAGCGAGGGAAATGGCGCAGGTTCGGATGGCGATGTATCAGCGGAGGGTAGCCCGATATTATAACTCCAAGGTCCGACCAAAACTTTTCAGAATCGGAGATCTGGTGCTAAGGCGAGCCAAAGCATCTCAACCCGCGGAAGGTGGGAAGCTGGCGCCAAATTGGGAAGGCCCGTATAGGGTTCGCTGGGTAAACCGACCTGGCTCCTACCAGTTGGAGGCCCTAGATGGTCGAGAAATTCCAAGGAGCTGGAATTCCGCTAACCTGCGGGTGTATTGCCAGTAGAAAGACAAAGCCAGAAAGACAGTTCAAAAAATGTATAGTCCTTTTCATCTCAATAATTCCTGGTTACAATGGCGTGTTCGTGTGATTACAAAGAATTCCCGGAGGAGAATTGGGGAGTAAAGAAAGTAAGGAAGAGGTGGGGACTCCGTGGAGCTGAAGATCCGGGATCCCGAACCCTCCACCCGAAGCAGCTGCAATCCCACCGGACGTGGGTGCTTCCCTCCGGAGGCGCCATCGACGCCTCACGCAACAGACGAAGAGCCGGCGCGGACGAAGAAGAAGTTCGCACTGCTTCTAGAGGAACGCCACCTCCAAGGGATATTCCGGTCCTCCCCAGGAGAAGGGGAGGAAAGGAATACAAGGGAGAAGAGCGCGAGGAGGCGCGTCCCGGATGAAGCGTCTAGCGCAGAGCTCAATCGGGAGGTGGGACTGAAAAGAGGGGGGATGTGATCCCGGATGAAACGCCTAGAGCGGAGTTCCACCGGGGAGAATCTCCCTGTTGATCCCAGATGAAACGACTAGTTGGCGGAAGTTGCGAGGGGCGTGCCTCCCGTTCCTCCGGCAGGGGTTTTCCAGCCACGCGCCGGAGAGGAGGTCCACGATCCATGGCAACCTGAACAGCTCCGGCTTGGCAGGCTCCACCGCACCTGCGCTTATATTTATAGCCAAACTGTGGCCCCCTGGTCGTTCCGATGCGGGTGGCTCCAATAAATGCGGGCACATCGAATCAGGAGCCGTTCCGGCTCTCGAGGTTTATCCCCCCACGATCTCCTAAGCGTCGTTCTCCTTAATTGCATTCTTCGTGCAGGATACTCCGGGCGGCGTGTATCCCGCAGCCCACATATCTCCGCATGCGTCCAGGCCGCATCCGCCTCGAAGAACGCGCGTATCGCGGCCGCTTAACTGGCACTCCTCGCAAGCAGCAACTGGCCGGTCCGATTTCCCAGGTAACGCCTCAATTAGCATTTAATGGCCTTCTGGTGTTCCCAGGCGACGCTTCGAGAGGAGGAGAAACACGATCGCAGCTGGCCACGGAGAAACCCCGTCGAGCGGCAAGTGATAGGGGCGCGACCAACGAGCGGAATTCTCCGAGGCTCGGTCCTCGGATGCCAGGCTAACCCGATGATCATCCCGGGAGCAGACTAGCCTGAAGCCCCGACCGGTCGCCTCGGCTTGCGCCAGCCTTGGCCGACCAACGAGCGGAATTCCCCGAGGCTCGGTCCTCGGATGCCAGGCTAACCCGATGACCATCCCGGGAGCAGACTAGCCTGAAGCCCCGACCGGTCGCCTCGGCTTGCGCCAGCCTTGGCCGACCAACGAGCGGAATTCTCCGAGGCTCGGCCCTCGGATGCCAGGCTAACCCGATGATCATCCCGGGAGCAGACTAGCCTGAAGCCCCAACCGGTCGCCTCGGCTTGCGCCAGCCTTGGCCGACCAACGAGCGGAATTCTCCGAGGCTCGGCCCTCGGATGCCAGGCTAACCCGATGACCATCCCGGGAGCAGACTAGCCTGAAGCCCCGACCGGTCGCCTCGGCTTGCGCCAGCCTTGGCCGACCAACGAGCGGAATTCTCCGAGGCTCGGTCCTCGGATGCCAGGCTAACCCGATGATCATCCCGGGAGCAGACTAGCCTGAAGCCCCGACCGGTCGCCTCGGCTTGCGCCAGCCTTAACCGACCAACGAGCGGAATTCTCCGAGGCTCGGTCCTCGATGCCAGGCTAACCCGATGACCATCCCGGGAGCAGACTAGCCTGAAGCCCCGACCGGTCGCCTCGGCTTGCGCCAGCCTTGGCCGACCAACGAGCGGAATTCTCCGAGGCTCGGCCCTCGGATGCTAGGCTAACCCGATGATCATTCCGGGAGCAGACTAGCCTGAAGCCCCGACCGGTCGCCTCGGCTTGCGCCAGCCTTGGCCGACCAACGAGCGGAATTCCCCGAGGCTCGGCCCTCGGATGCCAGGCTAACCCGATGACCATCCCGGGAGCAGACTAGCCTGAAGCCCCGACCGGTCGCCTCGGCTTGCGCCAGCCTTGGCCGACCAACGAGCGAAATTCCCCGAGGCTCGGTCCTCGGATGCCAGGCTAACCCGATGATCATCCCGGGAGCAGACTAGCCTGAAGCCCCGACCGGTCGCCTCGGCTTGCGCCAGCCTTGGCCGACCAACGAGCGGAATTCCCCGAGGCTCGGCCCTCGGATGCCAGGCTAACCCGATGACCATCCTGGGAGCAGACTAGCCTGAAGCCCCGACCGGTCGCCTCGGCTTGCGCCAGCCTTGGCCGACCAACGAGCGGAATTCCCCGAGGCTCGGCCCTCGGATGCCAGGCTAACCCGATGATCATCCCGGGAGCAGACTAGCCTGAAGCCCCGACCGGTCGCCTCGGCTTGCGCCAGCCTTGGCCGACCAACGAGCGGAATTTCCCGAGGCTCGGCCCTCGGATGCCAGGCTAACCCGATGATCATCCCGGGAGCAGACTAGCCTGAAGCCCCGACCGGTCGCCTCGGCTTGCACCAGCCTTGGCCGACCAACGAGCGGAATTTCCTGAGGCCTAACCCTCGGATGCCTGGCCTAGCGCCGGAAGAATTTCCTGAGGCCTAACCCTCGGATGCCCGGCCTAGCGCCGGAAGAATTTCCTGAGGCCTAACCCTCGGATGCCCGGCCTAGCGCCGGAAGAATTTTCTGAGGCCTAACCCTCGGATGCCCGGCCTAGCGCCGGAAGAATTTCCTGAGGCCTAACCCTCGGATGCCTGGCCTTGCGCCGGAAGAATTTCCTGAGGCCTAACCCTCGGATGCCTGGCCTAGCGCCGGAAGAATTTCCTGAGGCCTAACCCTCGGATGCCCGGCCTAGCGCCGGAAGAATTTTCTGAGGCCTAACCCTCGGATGCCTGGCCTAGCGCCGGAAGAATTTCCTGAGGCCTAACCCTCGGATGCCTGGCCTAGCGCCGGAAGAATTTTCTGAGGCCTAACCCTCGGATGCCCGGCCTAGCGCCGGAAGAATTTCCTGAGGCCTAACCCTCGGATGCCCGGCCTAGCGCCGGAAGAATTTCCTGAGGCCTAACCCTCGGATGCCCGGCCTAGCGCCGGAAGAATTTCCTGAGGCCTAACCCTCGGATGCCTGGCCTAGCGCCGGAAGAATTTTCTGAGGCCTAACCCTCGGATGCCTGGCCTAGCGCCGGAAGAATTTCCTGAGGCCTAACCCTCGGATGCCCGGCCTAGCGCCGGAAGAATTTTCTGAGGCCTAACCCTCGGATGCCTGGCCTAGCGCCGGAAGAATTTCCTGAGGCCTAACCCTCGGATGCCTGGCCTAGCGCCGGAAGAATTTTCTGAGGCCTAACCCTCGGATGCCCGGCCTAGCGCCGGAAGAATTTCCTGAGGCCTAACCCTCGGATGCCCGGCCTAGCGCCGGAAGAATTTCCTGAGGCCTAACCCTCGGATGCCCGGCCTAGCGCCGGAAGAATTTCCTGAGGCCTAACCCTCGGATGCCCGGCCTAGCGCCGGAAGAATTTTCTGAGGCCTAACCCTCGGATGCCTGGCCTAGCGCCGGAAGAATTTCCTGAGGCCTAATCCTCGGATGCCTGGCCTAGCGCCGGATGAATTTCCTGAGGCCTAACCCTCGGATGCCTGGCCTAGCGCCGGAAGAATTTCTTGAGGCCTAGCCCTCGGATGCCTGGCCTAGCGCCGGAAGAATTTCCTGAGGCCTAACCCTCGGATGCCTGGCCTAGCGCCGGAAGAACTTCAAGAGTCAGGAGTCGGCGAGGCGCTACCAGGAGTTAAAAAGAGGAAGGACGAAAGTGAAATGAGGAAACACTTTGTTTGCATTAACTTTCGTTGCATCAGGGCCGAGACCCATACAACATGGCAAAACGCCAACATACAAAGAAAAGAACAAAGAAAAGTACAGAGAGTCAGCTTAGAGGAACCCCTGGGTCTGGAACGGCGAGCACGTCCGCGAAGGAAAGGGAGAACGGCTCCGAGAGAGTCAAAGGAGGAGCGAACGAACAGTCCGACGGCAACGGCAGCAGCACAAGGGAGAAACTCGAGGATGCCTGTGAAAAGAAAGGCGGACGGGGGAGGGCCCCCGGTTAAATAGGCGGAAAGGCGGGTGACGCCTCGGTGACGCCAGAGGACGCCTGGCTGCCGAAGGATCGTTCGCGCCCCAAAGGCGAATCGACGCCATTAAGGAAGGATGTCCGCCGAAATCCGCAGACCGCCAGATCAGCGACAACCGCCATACGCCATAAAGAAGGTGGGGAGCTCGGAGCGCGCGCACCTTTCCGAGGGATGGCGGCAATCTCGAAGCGTCACTCCCTTCACCCGTTCCCCTCCTGGTTCCAGGCTCGGAAGTGGGGGGGCTACTGTTACGGGGGAACTTAGCCACCATGCCCCACGTGACCGGCACGCGCGCCCAGGAAGACTACGGCTGCCCCTTGATCCAGCAATCCGACCTCGGGTCGGATATCTTCGGCTCCGCAGCCCGACCCCGAGTCGGCTGCCCCTTGGTCCAGCAATCCGACCTCGGGTCGGATATCTTCGGCTCCGCAGCCCGACCCCGAGTCGGCTGCCCCTTGATCCAGCAATCCGACCTCGGGTCGGATATCTTCGGCTCCGCAGCCCGACCCCAAGTCGGCTGCCCCTTGATCCAGCAATCCGACCTCAAGTCGGCAATCTCTTGACAACAACAGACTGTTCCCCTGAGGCACGCCGCGGCCCCCTGCTCCACTACTCCCTGCAACGGCCGTATCCGGCGCTGCCCCACGATCCCCTGTAACAGCCGTACAAAGCGGAGCTCCACTACGCCCTGCCATGGCCGTACCCAGCGCTGCCCCACGACGCCCTGTAACGACCATGTCAATGGCAACCCCATCGGGCCACACGATGACCAATCCCCAGAAAAACCCCCCAGCCTGATATATATGCGGCTGGGGGGGAAGGGGAGGGTAAGCAAGATTTTCCAGAGTATTATCTTACCTGCTACCTCTTCTTCTCCTTCGATCTCCCCTAACTTGATCGTCGGAGGGCCCCCACCACCCCGGTGGTGGTGCGAGGCTTGCTTGCAGGTTTCCCGGCGGAAGGTGGAGCGCAACCGAAGTAATTCCAAGGGAACCCCGTTCACACCGCTGTGCCAATCGTTCTCGGTTTGGACCCCCAGCAACATAAACCAAGCTCAACACCTCAGAGAAAAAGAATTTTAAACAGAAATACAGAGGAGGAGCATTCCAAAAGAAGGAAAAAGGCAACTATCAAGGAGGAGCAAACCAACAACAATCAGATGGTTTCAATCCTCGATGCCGAGTTTGCAAGAAGAACAACCATGACTCAAAAGATTATCGATATAGATGCAATAAGTACTGCAAGATCCCCAACCATTCACAAAGGGACTGTTGGTACCGAAAGAAGAATGGAAATGAAGAAGCCAACTTCACTAAAAATGAAGCAGAAACTCAACAACTCTTCTCTTGCATGAATGTTCAAGAAGATTCTCAAAATGTATGGTATTTGGATAGTGGGTGTAGCAACCACATGACGGGGAACCAAAAGATCTTCATCCAACTTGACAAAAATTATTCTTCCAAGTTATGCTCGGAGACGGCAAACTCCAAACTATTGAAGGCAAAGGATCTATTGAAGTTCTCACCAAAGGAGGTAACAAAAGGCTTATTAATGATGTTCTTTATGTGCCAAATTTATCTCATGACCTCCTAAGCATTGGGCAACTTACTCAAAAAGGATATGCTATCAACTTCAATAACAATAGCTGCAAAATTTTTGATAAAAAGAATAACTATCTAGTTGCTACTGTTCCTATAAGCACAAACAATGTTTTTCCTCTAACTATGTTATGACAAGATGTCGTATTCAAAAGTGAAACTATCAATATGTCAACTTTATGGCATCTTCGATATGGACATTTGAATATGAAGGGGTTGCATCTACTCAAGCAAAAAAATATGGTGATTGGTCTCCCTTCCATCGAAGGAAGAAGTCAAGTATGTGAAGGCTGCATATATGGAAAAATGCATAAGTTACCATTTCCAAAGTCTTCATGGAAAACCAAAGCACCTCTTGAACTTGTTCATGCTGATATATGTGGACCCACAGTAACTCCATCACACAACAACCGAAGGTACTTCATTCTGTTTGTTGATGATTATACTAGAATGATGTGGGTTTACTTCTTGCATGCCAAGTCTGAAGCCTTCTCTATGTTTCTACAATTCAAAGCACTAGTTGAGAAACAAAGTAGATTCCAAATCAAGACTCTTCGAACTAATCGAGGAGGAGTGTTTATCTACAAACCATTTATGGAGTACTGCAAACATAATGGTATCCAAAGACAACTCACAGTTCGTATGAGTCCTCAACAAAATGGAGTTGCTGAAAGAAGGAATCGCACCATTGTTGAAATGGCCTGAAGCATGTTGAAAGGAAAAGGCTTACCAAATAATTTTTGGGCTGAAGTTGTGCATACTGCTATTTACATTCTTAATATATCTCCTACAAAAACAGTGTTTAACAAAACTCCATTTGAAGCATGGCACAAAAGAAAACCAACAGTACATCATCTTAAAGTATTTGGTTGTATTACCTATTCTCACATTCCATCACGATACCGGGAGAAATTTGATGAAAAAGGAGAAAAACTAATATTTATTGGTTACAGTGATGAATCCAAAGGTTACAGATTGTTCAATCCAAAAACCAAGAAGCTTGTCGTCTCAAGAGATGTAATTTTTGATGAAGCATCTAACTGGAATTGGACACAGAACTCATCTCAAATGCCAAACTCATATGAATTCATGGAGCCACAAGCTAAACAAGAAGAGCACCAACAAACTCCTTCTACACCAACATCAATTTCTTCACCAATACAAATTTCACCATCTATTTCACAAACTTCTTCTTCTTCATCAAGTTCAATCCATTCTCCCTCTTTTTTAGAAACCATGGATACAGATTCTTTACCAAAGAAAGTTCGATCTATGCAAGATATTTATAACACTTCTCACTTTGCTTTCTTTGGTTATGAACCTCAGAATTTTGAGAAAGCTGTTGTAAAGGAAGAACGGAAAAAGGCAAAAGGCAATGGATGATGAGATTGCAACACTTCAAAGGAATAAAACTTGGGAGCTCGTCAACCTGCCAAAAGGGAAAGACGTGATCGGGCTAAAATGGATTTACAAAATCAAGTATAAAGAATATGGATCTATTCAAAAGCATAAAGCTCAACTTGTCGCCAAGGGATACTCACAGCAGCCTAGCATCGATTTTACCAAAACATTTGCACCAATTGCAAGAATGGAGACAATCTATATTGTTCTTGCTCTTGCTGCACAACTTGAGCTTCAAGTCCTCCAACTTGACGTCAAATCTGCTTTTCTCAATGGCTAACTGAAGGAGGAGGTATACGTCAAACAACCTTAAGGCTATGAAGTGGCAAGTATGGAACACAAAGTCTATAAACTTCATAAAGCTCTATATGGCTTGAAGCAAGCTCCACGAGCTTGGAACAGAAGGATTGATAAATACTTTTGTTCAAATGGATTCCAAAGAAGCCCAAGTGAACCATCTCTTTATGTAAAGAGATTTGATGCTACTAACTTTCTTGTTGCATGTATCTATGTTGATGAACTTATCTACATGGGTGCTAACATACAAGTTGTAGAAGAATTCAAGCAAAGCATGATGAAGGAATTCGAGATGACAGATCTCGGATTAATGAAGTATTTTCTTGGAATCCAAGTAAAGCAAGCCAAAGGAGAAATTTTTATCTCACAAGAGAAATACATTAAAGATATGTTACAGAAATTTCAAATGGACAAGAGCAAACCAGTTTCAACTCCAATGGCATTGAATGAAAAGTTAAAACAAGATGATGATGCTGAAAAAGCTGATGCACAGCTCTATAGAAGTTTAGTTGGTTCATTAATATATCTAGCCAACACACGGCCTGACATTATTTATGCTGTGAATGTTGTTTCAAGATTTATGCAAGAACCAAGCAAACTACATTATGCTGCTGCAAAACGCATTCTGAGATATCTTCAAGGAAGTCAAAGGCAAAGCATAAAATATGTTAAAGAAGAAAATAACAATCTTGTTGGTTATTTCGATAGTGACTAGGCTGGTTCAATTGATGATAGAAAAAGCACGTTTGGCTATATTTTTTGTCTTGGTTCAAAGATGATTTCATGGAGTTCAAAGAAACAAAAATCAATTGCTTTATCTTCAGCAGAAGCAGAGTACATCGCAGCTACAGATGCTGCATGTGAAGCGGTTTGGTTAGGAAAAGTTCTCTTGGACCTACAACAAACTCAAGTTCAACCAACTATCATTTATTGTGACAACATGTCAGCAATTGCTTTGTTTAAAAATCCAGTCTTCCATGCAAGGTCCAAGCATATTTGTAACAACCCAGGACCTCACCCAAAATGGCTAGCCGGAAGTTATTGTTTGGATTCCTTGATCCTGTATAAGTACCCAAGATCTACCCAGCGAATAACCGATGTGGGACTAAACACATGCCCGC
Organism: Phoenix dactylifera; assembly: GCF_009389715.1. Taxonomy (NCBI): domain Eukaryota; kingdom Viridiplantae; phylum Streptophyta; class Magnoliopsida; order Arecales; family Arecaceae; genus Phoenix; species Phoenix dactylifera. The sequence continues at coordinate 16,809,643 of NC_052397.1, forward strand.
ATGGGTCCTCGCATACTTTTCCTGTTCAAGCCCTGACGTCCTCGTCAGGCTAAGGGTTCAAATCCATTCAAATCTAATCACAAACACCACGAACGGTCCGTGGTCAACCCCAATGGATCCGTACTGCAGTGTTCCCTAGTCCACATAAGTTATGGGCCAGGTCCGCTCTGATACCACTCTGTCACGCCCCGAACCCATCACCCGGGTCCGGTACGTGACCGGCCGCATGAGCCCTAGAGCAGTGCCCTAAAGATCATGCAAGGCCTAAGATAAACAAATAATTTCAATAATTTCATAAATGCCAAAATTAATGATTAATGAAATTAAATCAAATCCAACCAAAATGTGCGGAATTATTACATAATTTTCCAATGTCCATAAACAAAAGATAAATTAACTTCTATCTATCTAGCAGTCAGACTCCATGTTGATCTCATTTCTCGTCCCACCCAATGGACTCTACAAATCCAGTGCCTCTGAAAAAGAAAGTAAGAGTAATATGAGCTTTTCCAGCCCTTAAAAATCCCAACAGCCACACACAAAATATTAATAAAATAAATCAAGCATCAAATAAATGCTATTTCATCATTCAAAAAGCTCAACAAACAACAAATATATATAACTATTTCATATACATAAATCCTTTTTCACATTATGTGATCCATTCACATATTACTCTGATTCCCAAGTTTCAAAATTTTTCACTTCTGGCATTGGACTAACCAAGTTCATGTCCCAGTCCAAGACTGCACAAATCCCACGCATAAGCTCGTGGCAGCTATCCCACACGTAAGCCCGTGGAGGCTATCCTACGCATAAGATCGTAGAGGCTATCCCACGCATAAGCCCGTGGAGGCTATCCTACGCATAAGCTCGTAGAGGCTATCCCATGACAAGGTTAGTCCAACCCATTTTACATGTCTAGTTTTACATGTTTAATCAAATTCCAATCACATCACATATTTTCATAATTTCTCAAAAATATGTTAATTCTTCCCAATTTAATTATTTCAATATTTTCATAGCAATCAAAATGCACATCTCATATGTATCATACAAGCTCATAAAACAAATAGCAACATACTGATAAAATATATCCAACGATAAATCCAATATATGTATAAATAAAAGTGCTCAGATGTAGGGATTCTTACAGAGATTGTAGACTGACTCAAACACGGGTCCGAATCACAACCTACGCGCTGGGGTGCTAAGTCCCCTGATCAAAATCTCCTGGCACCGCCGGCTCTTCCTCTACAACATCAATTATAAATCACAACTAAATTATTTAATATTTAAATATTCTAAACCATAATTCATATCTACTATGGGGTCCATCATCAGGTCCCCAAACATCTCAATCCCTCCAAATCTAGGGCAGTCGGGGTGGCCCGACTTCCACCCTTGTACCACCGGCCTGTGTCGTCGCCAGTCGGGGCCGCTGCCATGCCGGCGACGATGGCCGGTCTCGATGAAAAGACCAAAAGAAAGGAAAAAATCCTTCATGGTTGGGAGTACATCTCCCTCCTACTATTTACTTGGGTCCAAGGGTAATAGCCATGGTAGCTGTGCCCTCTCCTTCCCCAACCCGACAACACCACTGGCCGAACCATCATCGGCCGTCTTTGCTGCAGTCGCCGGCGATGGTGGCTGGCCAAAGAAAGAGAGGAGAGAAGATCCCTCTTCTTCTCCTTCCCTTAGAACCGAAAGGGTCCTCCCCCTTTTCCTGCATTATTGACAGAAGGCAAGCATCCTCACAGCCACCGTGATGGTGGCTCGGCTCCCCCCCACCCGACAGCAGCCATGGTGGCCCACGACCGCCGCCGCCATCGCCGCTGGTGGCCATCCGACGAGGGGAAGAGGAGGAGAGGATGGGATCCCGAGGAAGAGGACCTCGAATCCACCCTCCCTCATCACATACACAGCCTAGTAAATCCTCTCCGACCTTCATACGAACCCGACCAGCCCCACCGCCATGCATCTCGGCCATCCCGGCGGCCGGCGGCCGGCGGCGGCCAAAAATTGGAAAGAAGAGGCCGAAACAGGGGTACCCTGTTTCGGGCCCTTCTCCGACGATTCACCGGCCAACTCTTCACCCATACCACCCAAAATTCAGGAAATAAAACACAAAGGAAGGATTACCTCGGTCCGGCGGGGGGTTCCAGCGATCCTTCCAGCGAGAAATCGGAGGAGGAACCGTGAGCAACTCCCCTCGGATCCACGCTTCTTCACCCGTCGGAATCTTCGGCGAAGGGAAGTGGTCTTCCTCCGCGGCCAGTTCCATTGTGAATCTCGACGCTTGTCTCCTCTCCGGCATCAACCCCTCCGGCGACCTCCTCTCCAACGCCGCCGCCCTCACCCCTCAACAGCCCCCTCTTCCACGATCGTGCCTAGGGCACGATCGTAAAAGAGGAGACGGGCCCGGTCTTTTCGGGCCGGCCCGTTTCCCTTTTTTTGGGGGGGGGTTCACATTCTCCCCTCCTAAAAAAAAATTCGTCCGCTAAATTTACGTACCTGTAATACCAAAGAGTTGAGGATGTTTGGCTTTTATTTCTTCCTCGAGCTCCCAAGTGGCCTCTCTTTTTGAGTGATTGCTCCATTGCACCTTTACATAAGGAATGGTCCGTCGTCGCAACACTAGATCCTTTCTATTCACAATCCGTACCGGGTACTCTTCATAAGTTAGGTCCTCATGCAGACTTATAGGCTCAAAATTTACCATATGGTTCGGGTCCGGAATATGTTTTCTCAGCATTGAAACATGGAATACATTATGTACACCTGATAAGCTGGTGGTAGAGCCAAGCGATATGCTACTTCTCCAACTCTGTCCAAGATCTCGAATGGACCAACATACCTAGTGCTCAATTTGCCACGAACCCCGAACCTCATCACACCTTTAGTCCCACATCGGTTATTCGCTGGGTAGATCTTGGTTATTTATACTGGATCAAGGAACCCAAATAGTAACTTCTGGCTAGCCATTTTGGGTGAGGTCCTGGGTTGTTATAAATGATATCAGAGCGGACCTGGCCCATAACTTATGTGGACTAGGGAACACTGCAGTACGGATCCATTGGGGTTGACCACGGACCGTTCGTGGTGTTTGTGATTAGATTTGAATGGATTTGAACCCTTAGCCTGACGAGGACGTCAGGGCTTGAACAGGGGGAGTATGTGAGGACCCGTGCGGGCATATGTTTAGTCCCACATCGGTTATTCGCTGGGTAGATCTTTGGTACTTATAAAGGATCAAGGAATCCAAACAATAACTTCCGGCTAGCCATTTTGGGTGAGGTCCTGGGTTGTTACAAATGGTATCAGAGCAGACCCGGCCCATAATCTATGTGGACTAGGGGACACTGCAGCACGGATCCATTGGGGCTAACCATGAGCCGATCATGGTGTTTGTGATTAGATTTGAATGGATTTGAACCCTTAGCCTGACGAGGATGTCAGGGCTTGAACGGGGGGAGTATGTGAGGACCCGTGCGGGCGTGTGTTTAGTCCCACATCGGTTATTCGCTGGGTAGATCTTGGGTATTTATACAGGATCAAGGAACCCAAATAGTAACTTCCGGCTAGCCATTTTGGGTGAGGTCCTGGGTTGTTACAATATTGAACTTCGACATCATTTCATTCGGAATTTGGTAAACAAAGAAGAAATCATTTTGAAGTATGTTGGCACAAATGAGCAAGTTGCAGATTTTCTTACCAAAGCTGTCACCATAGAAAAATTCAGAAAGGTTAAGAATCAATTGCAAATTAAGGAGTATTAGGAAGTAATTTGCAATTAATGCACATGACTCTTCGGTGTTGATACAACTCTGTCATTCCAAAGAGTCAACTTAGTAATCCAAAGAGTTATTTTGTAATCCAAAATGTCACTTTGGAAATCTCAGAAGTACTTGTATTTCAAAGAGTCATTTTAGTATTCCAAGGGCATTAAATGTTACTTAAAGTGTCATTCTATATAAGAATGGCTTTAGCAAGATTGTAAGATGCAGAAAAAAACTATGAATGAAAAATATCTCTTGCTTCAATCATGATCCTATCCCATCAACTTTACATCTTGTTCCAACAGAAGATAAGAAGATTTGCTGCTTAGCTACAAACTCAAGGAGTAGAGGCGTAATTGCGTTATAGAAAATATTGTGAAGAATAACTCTATTCAAGACCACAATGGCAGTCTCTTGTGAAGAGGATTTGACTGGTTGTTAACCGACATTTTGATTGGCAGTCTCTTGACCTCAAGTTAACTAATAGTCCAATGTGGTTAAGAAATTCGTAAACAATCTTGAGATCAAGCACATAGGAGCCTGCTCTTACTCTATAGGTACTGCAGTCCAAAACAGGCCAAGCCTAATACTTAAAGCTTCGAAGGATTAGAGTTGTATCTTTCACGGGCCTTTGAATTATCCATTAGTTACTTTGAGATCTATACATACAGATAAATAATAGAGCTTGGAGTACTTTGAGATCTGTGCATTGGGCGATCCAATGATAGATTCGTGCGAAGTAGGATGAATACTTCTTTTGTGCGAAAGATGCAATCGAGACCCAGCTTTGAACCCAACCTCTTGCTTAGAAGACAAGAGGATTTGCTGCTCAGCTGCAAACTCTAGGAGCAGACGCAGTTGTGTTATAGCAAATATTATCCAGAGTAATTTTGTTAGAAGACCATAATGCAAGCTACATTTGTGCAACTTCAGAGTCCTCGCCTCCTTGTTCAGTTCCTGTAGCAGAACAGGAGTTCGTCCTACTTTCCTAAAATTCGGATCCTTGCAAATTTGGCTGGAAGGGGGCTCCACCATCGGTACAAGGATCAGTAACCTTGCCTCTCTCGCACCTCCAACGAATCCCACGTTAAAATCCTCACTCTTTACCTTCCCAATAGGCTTTATCAAGAAAAAAACACTAAGAAAAAAGACTTCGCATTATCAAGCATATATATAATATTTCTTTCACACAATATTCCAAATGAAAATATTACACGGAAATAACACTTTATTTCCACATTATTCTCCCACATATAACTCTAACATCCTTCACCCTTATTACTATTATTATTTTTTGGCAAAGGAAAAACATGGATACACACGATCGATCACATGATGGTACATGACGTTGATGGATCCTCCTTAAGAATGAACTGGTATCCTCCATAAGAGGTTCCACCATAGGGCATTGGTGGACAATCAGGCGCACATCCGTAGATCCTTCCACAAGAGTAACAGCAAGACCCTCCTTGGTCCCCCCCAGAGGAGGGCATCCAGCAACAAACCTGACAGCTTGGTGGTGGACATGGTGGTGGACACGGTGGTGGACACGGTGGTGGACATGCTGGTGGACACGGTGGTGGACACGGTGGTGGACATGCTGGTGGACACGGTGGTGGACACGGTGGTTTACACGGTGGCGTGTCCTTAGGTTTTTTCTCGTCATCCTTTTTGGATGGATTGTCCTCTTCAATTTTTATGTCTATGATCACCCTGCAGGCCATGCAGCGGAGCTTCCTGGAGAGCATCTCGGCATCGAATGAGCCGGAGACTGTGACAGTATTGTTCTTCTTGTCATAGGTGATAGTTTTTATGCTCTGATCTCGTTCTTTGTTGATGGAAATCATAGGGTGAAATTGGATGATTGGAACAATCATTAGTAGCTAAAATATTGGACTAGAATGGAGGAAGTGAAGTGCGGGGAGGTTTAATTACGTACCTTGGATCTTGCATAGAATCTTTTGAATCTTTTTGTAGCAACAACAGCAGCGTAGGTCAACTTTTATGATTAACTTGAAGGTCTGTGATATGATTTATTTAGCGAACGTGAAAATAATATGAAGGACCACAGCTAGGGAACATGCGCAAATAAATATGCATTACAAATGATGATACCATTGTCTTAATATGAGTATTAGTAAAATAATAAGAAAGGAAAACGAAGGAAGGAAAAAGAAAGGCCGCAAAAATGCATTTATTGCTTTTTCTAGAAACGAAGCATTTAACCTGCTATTATAGAGAGAGAAAAAGAGAGCAAGGAAGGGGGAGAAAAGGAAAGATCAAAACTTGCTTTAACTAATAAATGTAGAAATAATTTAACAATAATTGTAATCTTAAGCTAATAAAGAAAGGCTCAACAATGTATATCAAAGTTAAACATAGTCAGGTTAGAAAAGATTCAAGAGTGATGAAACAATCCACCTCTAAGTTTTATTCTGATAAAAATATAAAAGGGAATACCAAAGCTTCATGCTATCATCAACATATAACTATAAGCTAATTTCAGATCCGTTAGATTTCTATGCTTATTCTTTTCATGGAATGTTCTCATTTCAGATTGCTCAAATAGAGAATTCTATTATTTTTTTGTCAGCATAGTTCTGCCTTGGTTGCATATGATGAAAGTTCCAACCAGCTGCATCTTCTATGAAATATTCTCTTGGAAGTCAAATATAATCAGAGCATATTTTATTCTAACTACTATTTAACTGGCAAATTTTAACTTTACAACTTCAAAACTTTTAGCTTAATCACTTTTTACTCCTCTCTTTGTTGTACATAGTCCTCCATTGTGCACATTTCTTTTTCTCAATAAAATCTGGGTGGCCTTTTTTTGGGCCTCCCTTATCATCAAAAAAAAAATAAAATAAAATAAAAACATATAACTGTAAGCTTTAGAAAAAAGATCACGATAATATGAGATCCACTAGAGACATGAGTTAAAATCATCATAAGCTAGCCTTTGAAAAATACATAGAGATCGAAGCGAGGTTCTAAAGGGAGGAGAATTTGCAACCTTTTCTGCCATTGCTAGATTGAACCCAGATCCTAATTCTGGATGTTTGGTTTCGAGTGTAGTTGGCGGGGAGGGCAGGTCTTGGTTAGCCCTATTTATAAACGCGAAATGACCGACAGATTAAGAGAGAGGGGAGACGTGACCGGGAACCTACCAGCAAATGTGCGATCACTTGAGAGGCTTCCTAGCTGCTTGGAAGTGCCATCACGTACGCTAAGGGTAATAATTTTTTGCCGTTTTCACCAAAAAAAGAAAAAAAAGGGTAAGAATTTTTCAGCGACTGCCACATCCAAACTACTGAATAGGATGGAATAGAACACCAGGATGGTGACGCTGGCGGAGGCCGTAAGGAAGCTCTGATATCATAACCGGAGTCGTGTGTAAGGAGAAGCGACGGGACCTGCTGCGGGTTATGATTCGTGATCGCATCCAGCTCTACGTAATGCATGACAAAGCTGGCTACATTTCATGCACGAGGCTCATGCAATCGTGTTCGTCGTGCATGGCAAATTATGGCCATTAATGCAATGTAACCGTGACTACATGGATCTTATACGTAACTTTCCGTGCCATACAGTATATGAAGACCAAAATATATGATACTATATCAAATAATACGTAGCACACTGCACACCATATCATATTAATTCAATATCAGTATATAGTATAAAAGGTGCATCGATATTTACATATTAATACAATAATAAAACGGCTTCAATGCAGAATTCGTTTTCAAAACTATACGATCATAGCTGTCATGCAAGGCGAAGAACAAGTTCATGCGAACGAGTGGGCCCAGCTTTCAACCTTGAAAGAAAAATATAAAAATAAATAGATATTATTACTACTATTTAAGATGAAAGTAACAACGTACGGAAAGTGTGATGGATTGCCGATACAGGACGCAATTATCATGACGCGTGCTCATAGAACCGTGTCGACGTCATCTCTCAATCGGACTGTCGCCGCCCATGTGACCAAAAAGTTGCGAGCTTGCCCCTGATGCATCATGCCGACCAGCTGGTTGCTCAATCCTCCGTACGTCCTTTACTTAACGCGCCCTAAACACTGGGCAGCTAAAACAGGGTTTTCCTGCTCCTACCACCTTTTTAATCCTATTCCCATATTTTCCTATACCCTTCTTAAAATCACAAATATAGCATCATATGAAAGAAAACAGATAAAATAAACTAAAATATATAATATACTACTTTAGTTTTAGTTATCTCATTTTACTAACTATTATATTCTAAGATCACCATTTTATTAACTTTTTCTTTCTTCACTTTTGTTTCCTTCAAGAGATTTTGAGCGTGTCAGTCCTTTTTTTTTTTTTTCTATTCCAACGTAGTTCTCCTTTGTGTCAAACTTAATTTATTTATTGAAAGATGGAGTAGTCTCTATATTCTAATTAGTAACTAATTTTATTGATTTTTTATATTTAAATGAAGATTATAAGCTTAACCTATTTCATTTATTACCATTTGAAACAACAAGAGTGGACACATCAATCATTGGAGGAGTTTATATTTTTTATAATAGAAAAATTAACATCATACTTATTATTTAATGTGAAGTTATTAAGAAAATCAATTATTAATTGCACGACAAGGACTATTTTGTTTCATTTAATTTAAGATATTTTGCATGAATACCCTTTTAAAAATTCAAATTTGCATGAATATCCTTTTAAAATTTATATTTATTTTTGTACCCTCATAAAATACTGTTTTTGCACAAATGCCCTTAATATAACGGTTCCTCTAACACCGTTAATAAAAATCATGTTTATTTTAATTAAAAATAAAATAAAAATTTAAAATTACTATTTTGCCCTCCGTCGCAATTGCCTTATATATGTTTCTTTTTTACATCTATCTATTAAGGATATTTTGGTCGTTTTAATTTGAAACAGCTAATTTTTTTAAACAGTATTAGATGACGTGGGTACATATGCAAAAATAAGAATAAAAAAGGATAGAATAGCAAAACAAGTATTTTACGAGGGTATATACGCAAATATCAATTCTGGAAGAGTATTCAAGCAAAATTCGATATTTAGGAGGGTATTCATGCAAAAAATTCTTTAATTTATAACAAACAGTGGTTATGATTGGCCTTTCATTGATAAGGAGTCTCGAAGAAGAGAGACTAATCCACCAGAACACCTCGGTAAAACTGGTCACCGAGAAAGAGAAACCACCTGCATATTAATTTTCCAAGTCTCAATACTTATAAACTCTCTATCTAAGATTCAAATCCAGAATATTTGACTCCTAAGAAGAGGATGTAATCTTTGGCACAAGCCTCGTTCATTAAATGAAATTTAACTTTAATTAATCTATTTGATCTACGACACAAAGCATAGAATTAATCATAGCAAACCAACCAAATTAATGACAAGACTCGAGAATGAACCTGACTTAAGCTAGTCTGAATTTGAAATTAATGGACTAACTTTTAACTCGTGCCTACAAAGTTGAAACTCAAATAGGATCTTCGGGGTGAAAGCGAATGGGCTTGGTGGAACTCCCCACATGAGTCGAAAGGGAGAGATTTGCTAGTATGGACCCTCCTCATGTGGGACCCACCCATTTGAATTTAAAATAAAAAAAGTGGAGAAGAAAACCACCGGCTTGGGTGAGGCGAATTGAAAAGAAATTAGGAGCCTTGGGGTTCTACGGAAATGGAAGAGAGAAAAAAAATAGAGAAGAAAAAGACATAGAAAATATGTTGCTTTATCGAATGATCGGATGATTGATTGTATCCAAATTTGGTTGAAAGTTCAGTATGTTGTTCCCGATCTTGAGAGTTACAGGTTGAACTGTTTGAATTTTTGAAAAGTGATCTCTTTTGATTATTTCAAGCATCAACACTCAGTGAGATCTATTCTCTATTTTACTGTTTATTGTTGAAATTTGTCTTATTGATCATGATGTTCTTATTGTGGAAGCCAAAATTAAATCTTGTTAATGTTTGTACCACCACTAGTTAAACTAGAGAAAATCTATTGTAATCTCATTATTCTAAATAGTGAAAGATTTTGGTTGGACTAGATCCAGTAGTTTTTTTTTCTTTACATAAAAGGATTTTCTACATTAAAATGTGTTGTCTCTTGTTTCTGGATTACTTGACTATTTTATCTGTTAATTACTTGAGTAGATTATAAAGATTATTGTTGCTTGGTGAGTGATATCCTATTTAATTATATAAAGAGAGAAAATAAATTTGCGGCATCATTATTTTTTTATTGTATTTTTTTTCAATACTTAGATGGTGTCAAAGATGGACATGGGTTGAGGTTGGTGGCTCACTTGGCTGGCACTCCACTTCTGCTGCAAGCCCCTACATCACTAGCAACCAGCTCAAGAGGACCACTCCCTTTATGAAACCTCTCGCTCTCTCTCTTTTTTCTGGGTGATGAAAACAGGAGAATTTTCAACATCCTGTACCCAATTGACCAATTCCATAAAGCGATGCGACTACGACATGTGGTTCATGAAGAGGGAACGTAGTTGTATTTGGACCCAGACCCGTTCATGCGGGACTTTGATTCGATAACTCGGCTAAAAGCTTGAGAATATGCATTTTCCCATTTGCCTTCATAACAGGATGTCCATTGTTACAGCAGCATCATGGTACGTTGGAACACCTTAGCAATAGAGTATATATGCTTCGAACTAATAAGGCCCAGAATTCCTCTCTTTCCATAGCGTCCAGCAGATCACGATGGTCGAATTAGTGCAATTGATTTTTTGGAATAGTCTAGATAGATATTAGTATAGATTCCTACAAGGATTATTAATATATTTGTGTGCTTATCCAATGTCTATTCATTTTTCTATGCACTCTTAATATATGTAATTAATGTAAATGCATGTACTAGAAGTCTCCATAATGTCTATAAAATACTTTCCTATCCGCTATATTTGGATACACAACGACAAGTTGATTGTTTTCTGTCTTTGTATTGAGTTGCTAGAAGTTGAGTAGCAATGATAATGCATTCGTATGGCATGCTAGACTCGGGCATCCTAACATGAATAAGTTAAGAGTTATGGTGCAAAAGAACTTGGTAAAAGGACTTCTAAAATTAACAAATTTTGATAATGGAGAAATTTGTGGAGGTTGTCAATATGTAAAGGCACATCGTCTTCCATTTGACATATCTCTCTTAACATGGAAGGCTCCATTAAAATGTGTACGTAATGGGACTAACTAGAATTTTATCTTATTTTGGATTTCATTGCATATTAATTTTTGTTGATGATTTTACAAAATTTGCATGGGTTTATTTTGTAAACCATAAGTCATAAGTTTTCGCCAGATTTTGGAGTTCAAAGAGACTGTAAAAGGCGAACTTGGGATGAAAATCAAACGGCTGCGAACAGATAAGAGAGAATTTAGCTATGCTTAATTACATGTAATTAATGTGAAGGCATGCATTAAAAGTCTCCATAAAGTCGATAAAATACTTTCCTATCAGTTATCATTGGGAACACAACTACAAGTTGTTTATTCTTCAATTAATTGTTCACTCTTATTCATCTTTGAGTCTTTTGTGTGTAGCTTGTTTTTTTTTCTACACATTGTGGTTGGCAGTCTTGTTCTAGTGTGACATTGGTTACATTATCATTTCCTAACTATCCCACACTCCGGTTTATGCTAGATCACCCTTTTGTTGTGCCATCCTTATGGGGGAAATCATGAGAACCACCACTGATGCAATCTCTCGTTGCTTTGCGCACCGGTGGAGATAAGGTAATGGCCTCTGTAAGTCATATCTAGAAAGATGGTGAGGTGAGGTTTGAATCAAGGTGGTAGCCTGGTGGTAAGGGGGCGATAATTCCACTCGAGTTGCTCGGGTTCGAAACGTGCGGACGTCGATTAAATTAGAGGACCGGATGCCCCACGCCCGGGTGGCTCGCTGGCGGATATGCTTTCCTTCCATCTGTACGAAGGTGGCGCTGGGGTGACGTACCCACACGTGAGGCGGTGAGCCCAGTGGGGTGAGCTCACGAGTCGGGGAAGGCACGCGAAAACCTACGACCTGTATCGAACATTTCCTGGTGGAAGAGGAGCCCAGTTGGGGCTGCTACGCAGGTGGGCTGGTCCCTCCCCCTCCCCTCCTTTTATTTACCAAAAAAAAAAAAAAAGCCTAACAAAAAAAGCTTATAGCATGGCTGCATTTCTTTTGGTAGGGTTGGTGGTGTCTAGTTCTATTCTTAAGGCTGCTTTTGTTCTATCAAGCAGGTGGTGTCTAGTTCTATTCTAGTTCTCCTTTTTACATACTGGCAGTGTTCTCTGTATCTTGGAAGTGGTTTCATGTTGGCGCTCATGAATCTGCGATGCCCAACAAAAACCCTAAATGTCTGCACGGTGGATGATGACAAATGGAATACTGTTGTCCAAAAATTTTGACCCACTGTTTGGGTCTTGAAGAACTATGCTAGTTCGATGCCTATTACTCATCCAAAGCATGCGTAATATGCAAATAATTAGGAAATGGATAACCTGTTTCTAGCTATCCAAGGTTGCACAAAAAGGATTCATTAGGCATAGCTCTTGCAGCATGAATTTTTTAGCCTAGATCTTAATGAATTTTTACCCTCTCATAAAGAGCCATCACTTAATTTCATCATAAAATTGGTGGAAGTGGAATATGACGTGTACTGATGGAATATGAATCTCCTTTCTCCTGATGCAGGCCCAAAGTTGATAGGTTTGGACAACCTACAACGATCAAAATGATCACCAACTCATTCCAACCAAGATCTGAAAACCTTGAGGTTACTCGAAGATAATAACTTTTATTAGCTTCCTCTTTCTTCACTCCTGGTTCAAGAAACTAATCACTGCACTACAAGAAAATGATCAGATTTTACCGATCCTTTTTTGCCGACGTTTTTTACAAGTGTCGGCAATTTTCGGTCCAGCACCAAAATCTGCAGTGGGCTTGTATATAAGAAATGCCAGAGAAGGTAGTAACACTGCAGAAGTTCGTCATCTTCAAGCAACTATTGAAGAGCTGAAGCAGAATCAAGAAAATTTGCAGTCTCAGCTTGCAAATATTTCATTTTTGTTACAGCGATTTCTTCCTTCTCAGATAAATAATTATATATATTTGAATACTTTACATATTATCAATTATGATGTATGAGTTAATGTATCACATTATTCCTAACTTTTAAGGTTTCTTTTTTTTTGTAGATTCTTGATACTTCAAACGCTCGTAGAGATGATGATGATGGAGCTGAATCCCGTCCCTGATACCTTCTAGAATGTTTTTTATAGAGTTTGATATGTATATGTTTCTTATTTTTCAAAGTACATTGTAATTCTAAACTTATTATATAAATTTAATCAGATATGACAATATAAATATTTCGAATGATTTGAATGTTTGTGTCAATATAATGTAATACAGGTTTATATTGTTATAATGTGTGTTTTATGATATGCACTTGTATTTTTATTTTTTTTAAAAAAATACAAATTCGGACGCTTTTAAGCATTGGTAAAAATGGATTTGCCGACGCTTTAAAGCGTCGGTGAAAGTTAGTATGCCGAAACTTTTATTTAATGTCGGCAAAAACGGGATTTGCCGACACTTTAAAGCATCGGCGAAAGTTTGGTTATGATTTGCCGACGCTTTAAAACGTCGGCGAAAACCCTGAGGTTCGCATCCATTTGGTATTCGCCGATGCTTTATAATTTTTGCCGACGCTTTTACGAAGCGTCGACAAAAACTTTTGCTACTCCGGTATCGCCGACGCTTCTGCGACGTTTTGATTAGCATCGCCGGAAGTTTAGCCGATACTTATTAGCGTCGGTAAAGGTTGTAAAAAGCGCCAAAAAAATGAGTTTTCCTGTAGTGCTGCTAGTGTCTTGTTCTTCAAACGGATTTGTGTGAAGGCTCCTGATTTGGCACTGGTTACTTGAAAGTGGTGCAAAGCAGTTACTAGCGGAGGAGTAGCGAGAGGCAGGCATTGGTCTTGGTTCCTGTTCTTTGGACGCCCCAGGTAAACCACTCTTAACTTCAATCTTATTAATCTACAACACAAAACATAGAATAAATCATAAGGAATCAAAAAATTTAATGACAAGATCCCAAGAATGAACCCGACATAACCCAGTCTGAATGGAATTGGTAGATTCAACTCATTCCAACAAAGTTGAAAATCTACTAGATCTCATCGACATGACCAGTGAAAATAAGTATTAAAAAGTTAAAATCCAAAATGAGGTAAATCTTAACTCCTACATTGACTTTGTCTCTAGTCGTTCCACCAATTTTTTTCGATATGGAAAGTTACATCCGGTCAAAATCTCTCCTAAAAGGAAAAGTTATTATTAGATTGGTCCATTTTAGAATGTAAACGATGAAATTTGTTACTATTCGCTCACTGCACTGCACCCTTAAAGAGGTGGCTCCATCTTATAGAGCTTGAAAAGCTGTCTGATTTTTTTTTAAAAAAAAATCATCTTAATCTAGTGTCGTACGGCTAATTTATAGCCTTCGGAAGTTTAGTACATGATGTAGCTCTCCGATGTGATGACTTGCTCCTAAAGCATGTCCAATCTTTTTTGTAATGTCCAAATTGATCTACATCGAGTCTGATGATCATTCTGGATCACTATCAAAAGGAACCAAGATTTTTATCTCGATCGAGATCTCGAGTTGTATGACAACTTTGGATATAATATATGCAAAAGGCTTGGCCTATTTTCTCGATCAAGATAAATTGGTAAAATCCAAGATATTTGCTGACATGATATCATTCAAATCAAAAAATATTTTTTAATCACTTTTATGTCCTTAAATGGGATTTTTAATCAATAATTCTTTAAATTTTTTAATCATTTTATTTTTAAAATAATTATTCTTTAATTAATTGTTATTTTTTTGAGATTTGCGCATTGGATGATCCAACGGTGTATTTGTACGAAGGAAGATGAATACTCCTTTGGTGCAAAAGATACAATCGCAGCCCAGCTTTGAACCCAACCTCTCATTTAGAAGACAAGTGGATTTGTTGCTTAGCTACAAACTTATTAAGGAGTAGATGGAGTTGTGCTATAGAAAATATTGTCAAGAATAGATCTGTTAAAAGACCATAATGGCAGTCTCATGTGAAGAGGATTTGGCTGGTTGTTTATGGACTCTTTGGTTGACAGTTTTTTGACCTCAAGTTTAACTAAAGTCCAATGTGGATAGAAAAACTTTCTAACAAACAATCTTGAGAGATCAAGCACCGTAGGAGCTGACAGATAAACCACATGCGATTATTTTATTCAAAAAGGAAAATAAATGGGATCAAAGCCACCCCACCACCTATCCACTCTGTCGGTACTTGAGTCCAGAACAGACCAAGCTTAATACTTGAAGTCTCAAAGGATTAGAGTTGTATCTTTCTTTGGATTATCCATTTGCCACTTACACATCTATGCTTATGAATGAATAATGGAGTTTGGAGTGCTTTGAGAGCTGTGCATTGGGTGATCTAATGGTGAATTCGTGTGAAGGAAGATGAATACTTTTTTCATGCGAAAGATGCAATCAAGACCCAGCTTTGAACCCAACCGAGGCAGAGGATTTGCTGGTACCTCTCGCTTAGAAGACAAGAGGATAAAATACTAAGAAAAAAACTTCACATTATAAAACATAAAATATTTCTTTCACACAATATTTCAAAAGAAAATGTTGCACTGAAATAACAATTTATTTCCACATTATTCTCCCATATATAAGTCTAACGTCCTTCACCATTATTATTGTTATTATTTTTTGGTAAAGGAAAAAAACGCATACACGAGATCACACGACGGTACATGACGTTGAAGGATCCTTCTTAAGAATCAACTAGGATCCTCCGCGTTAGGTTCCACCAGAGGGCATTCGTGTACAACAAGGCACACATCCGCAGTTCCTTCTACAAGTGCCACACCAAGACCCTCCTTGGCACCCCCTAGAGCAGAGCACCCAGCACCAAACCTGACAAATTTGTGGTTGACACGGTCGTGGACATGGTGGTTTGCACGGTGTCGGACAGCACCATACCTGTGATAGGATTTATTTAGTAAATGTGAAAATAAAATGAAGGACCTCCGCTTGGGAATATGTGAAAACAAATATGCAATACAAATGATGATGTCGTTGTGCTAATATGAGTATTAAAAGAATAAGAAGAAAAAAAACGAAGGAACGAAAAAAAGAAAGAAAAGGCAAGCTCGAAACTTTCCTCCTCAACTGACATATTTAGAAATAATTTAACAATAATTGTGATCTTAAGCTAATAAAGAGAGGCTCAATAACTTATATCAAAGTTTAACATAGCCAGGTTAATCAAAACAAGAAAGAAAGAAAAGATTCAGGAGTGATGAAACGATCCGCCTCAAATAAGTTTTATTCTGATAAAAATATGATAGGGAACACCAAAGCTTCATGCTATCATTAACATATAACTGTAAGCTTTAGGAAAAAGATCATGATATTATGAGATCCACAAGAGACATTAGTTAAAATCATCATGAGCTAGCCTTTCAAAATTACATAGAGAAGTGATTCTGAAGGGAGGAGAATTTGCAACCTTTTGCTCCATTCCTAGATTGAAGCCAGATCCTAATTCTGGATGTGAGGTTTCGAGCGTAGTTGGCGGGGAGGGCAGGTTGGGGGTTGCCTTCTTTATAACGCGAATGACCGACGGAAAAGAGGGAGGGGAGACTGTGACCTGGAACCTACCAGCAATAATTGGAGCATTTGAGAGGCTTGTCCGGTGGCTGGAATTGCCATCACGCTAAGGGTAAAAATTTTCAGTGACTGTTTCTATCCAAACTATTGGAAAGGATTGAATCGAAGACTTGATGGTACTACGTGTTGGGGGAAAATAAATCGCCCTGAAGCACGTGAGCAGATCGCCAGCACGTGACTGAAGGCGCTCGATCTCGAGGCACCCGACCTGAAGGCGCCTGACCTCAGAGCTCCTGACCTGGCGCCCGACCTCAGAGCTCCCGATCCGGCACTCGGCCAGACGCTCGACTCCCAGACATCCGACCTCAGCACCCTCGACCTCAGAAGTCCGACCTCGCCACCCATCTGTTGCGGTCACATCCTTCTGCAGCTCGACCGGGGACCATGCCCTGCTACTGCTATCAACCATCAATGCGCATGGTCTCTGCTGATCTCCGGCTCACTCAACCATCAATGCGCATGGCCTCTGCTGATCTCCGGCTCACTCAACTATCAATGCGCATAGCCTCTGCTGATCTCCGGCTCACTCAACAATCAATGCGCATGCTATCTATGGATCTCAAGCTCTCCACGGCAAACAGCTGACCCGCTCGGCTACGTCCGATCAACCACAACAACTCACTGGCTCCAGCCTGATCCCTACGGCACTGCATTAATTCATACGATCGTGCATTAATTTATACGACATGCTCAATTATGACGGTAATCCGGTCGCCTCGTCACATCACAGGTAATCCAGTATCCCTCTATAAAAGAGGAACCCCTTCATCCGAGGGGGGGTTGGACCCTGAAAACTTCCGAGACATATTTCCTCTCCTCCCATACATTTGCTCTCTCTGACTTAGGCATTGGAGGGCCGGCACCGGAAACCCCGACCACCGGCTTTTTGCAGGTTCCCCGGAGGATGCCGACCGCCGACGGACCGCCACCCGCCATTCCCGCACTGGAGCTCCTCCTTCTCAGCCGACGGTCGCCCCCGGATCCAATTTCCAGCAACAGTTGGCGCTAAAGGAAGGGCCCGAGTCGTGGCCATGAAGTTGAAAAGCAAAGGAGTCTCCAATGCCTCCCGGCGTCTCCCACCAAGTCCTGGACACTCTGTCCAGAATTCGCCATCTCCGGCTGATCCAGTTTCCCAAGTCCAGCCGGAACAGTTCAACATCCTGGTACAGCAGGTCCAAGCCTTGGCCGCAGCCGTCCAAGGCCTGCAACATGTGGAAGCCCCACTTATGCTGCCTCCGCAGGCCCAGGTCCAGCCAGTGCTTCCTCCAAACGGACCGGTGCCCCAAGGCCAAAACCTCCATGGCTCCTCGAGGGCCAACAATGAAGAGCGATGCTGTCGCCAAGGCTCAGCCCGGGCATCTCCCCGGAGAAAAGTGCCAAAGAGGAGCATAGACAGAAGGCCACATCTTTCGGAAACCGAGTCAGCCCCGGACCGTCGCGAGCCGGAGCAGACTACTGTGGCAATCCCCCAGGCTGGGGAGCTTGACAAGAAGGTCGAGAACCTTGAGCGCCAGATTGAAACGCTTCACAGCAGGAAGGCAAGGTGCGAGGGTGACCTTGAGTTTACCACCAAGTCCCCCTTCTCCCGCCAGATCGAGGATGAGCCGGTCCCACCGAGGTTCAAAATGCCCCAAGTGGAGCCCTACAATGGAACTACCGACCTCCTCGATCATTGGGAAAGTTACCAAGCCCTCATGGCATTGCAAGGGTCCTCGGAGGCTGTGCTTTGCAAGGCCTTCCCAGCGATTCTTCGGGGAACGGCTCGGCTTTGATTCTCTGGACTGAAGCCGAGCACGGTATCCTCTTTTGAGCAGCTCGGCAGGCAGTTCGCTACCAACTTTGCTGCCAGCCGGCGCCAGCGGCGAATATCAGATTCCCTCCTGGACATTAAACAGAAGAAGGGGGAATCCCTCAGAGAATATCTCGACCGCTTTACCGCTGCAATCTGGGAGGTCCGCGAGCTCGATCAGTCGATAGCCATGTCGGCACTAAAGACTGGGGCTCGCTCCTACATATTTCTCTTCTCTATTAAGAAGAGCTTTCCCGCCGACTTCACTAAAATGCTGGCCCGAGCTCGGAAGTATGCGAAGGCCGAAGAGGCTATCGCATCTAGGAGGGGCGCGACCGAGCAGGCCTCAAAGAAGCAGAAGAAACGCCGTGAAGAGCGCAGCCACCAGAGAAGCCAATCTCCCCGCCGAGATAAGAACCTCCCCCGGCTAAGGAGTCCACCGGGAGGTACGAGAACTACACTCCCATCAACGCACCCCGGGCCGAGATCCTAATGGAGATAGAAGGTCGGAACTTCTTCCGACCTCCACCCCCGATGCGGGATATAGGAGCCCGGCGCAACCCTAGGAAGTATTGCCGCTTCCACCGGGACCACGGCCACGACACGGAGGATTGTTTGCAGCTCTGAGACGAGATCGAGGCACTTATTTGTCACGGAGTACTCAACCGGTTTGTGCGGAACCGGCGTGAGGAAAGAAGGCCAGTGAAAAATGCCACACCGCCCGAAAATCCAAATGATAACGGGCTCATCGCCGGCACCATCAACACCATTGGAGGAGGAAACTCAGCTGAAGGACCAATCGAGGAAAGGACCCCTCCGAAGCGCCCGCGCACCTCCGAAGTCATCTCATTCTCAGACAAGGATATGGAAGGAGTTGAGACTCCTCATGATGACGCTGTGGTCATCTCCATGATTGTAAATAAGTTTGATGTAAAGCGTGTCCTAGTTGATAATGGAAGCTCGGCAAATATTTTGTACTACCATGCCTACCAAAAAATGGGGTTAATGGAAAGCCAGCTTCGAAGAATGAATGCCCCGCTGGTCGGATTCACCGGAGACTCGGTCCCGATTGAGGGCAAGGTTAGTTTTCTTGTCACAATCGGACTCGCCCTCCGAGAAAGTACTGTGAGGACGGATTTCCTTATGGTCCGTCTGCCTTCGGCCTACAACGCCATTCTTGGACGACCACGACTTAACGCTCTCCGAGCTGTGGTTTCTAATTCTGGCTAAAAGGTTTGTGTTTTGCTTGCAATTCTAATTCTTACGAGCTAAATATAGGTTGCAACTATAAATGCTCCATTTGATATTGCAATTGCAAAAATTGTTTCTTTTTTTGCTAGGGAAAAATTGTTTCTTTTTCATTGCTTATAATTGAAAATAACAAATACAATTGTGACTACTTAGTTTTATGGACCTACAATAGATAAGATAGCTCTATAATTGATTCAATAAGGTTGTCCTTTGAAAATAATAAACTTTTTACCTTGTATTATAGCATATTAATTATCATATAATTTTATAACTATAACAGAAAAATTAATAATATTACAAATTACTATAATAATAATTGCTATAGTAATTATATCGATATATCACTACAAAATAATTTTCACTTAAATATATTTTTATAATCATGAATATTGATTTATAATATATTATTTTAACAACAAATAATTATTGTACAACAAGAATCATCATGTTATAATAGAAACAACTAAACAAGTATGGCATGATCATAAAACAATAATTATATTATCAACATTATAACATTAATTATTACAGTAATATACTTTTAGAAAATGTCATATAATATTATAATAATTATATATTTTGTTATAATAATTTATATTTTAATAAAATATAGAATATTAAGTTTCAATAGTTGAAGAGAGGTGCAATATCTCTTTTGGAGATTTCTTCCAATTGCAACAAATTTTGTAATTAGAAATATGATCAATTAATTTTGCCTATATTTTCAATTACAAAATTTAGATTCATGTTTTTAGTCCAAATGCAATTTGTAGTTGCAATTGAAAATATCTAAATAGTTGTTTTAGATGCTTGCAACTCAAATTCTATATTTGTAAATACACTATATCTGATAGCGGGCAAATGAGCAAACCCTTAGACAATCGACTATCAACTTGGTTAAAGGTTGCATCCCATGTTCAACAAAAAAAGGTCTCTCACATAAAGTAATCAAGGACATTTATAACAAATCCAGTAGAATTTATTTTGAATTTGATTTGCGCTGCTAGCTATTGTTAGACTTCTCATAGGCAGGGCTCTCTCAACCCCATGCTTAGAGAGAGAATCTCTTGGAAGCATTCTTCCCTTAGGCTCCTTGGTCCGTTGTGGCTAGGGAACCCCTATAGCACTTCCCCTTCTTGCTCTCCCCCCCAAGGTTTCTCTCCTCTATTCCTCCTCTGACCCGCCCCCAACCTTGTACCTTTCTCTTCCTCCTTCTCTTGCCCGTTTTCCCACTCCTCTCTCTCACACACAAACCAGCTAGGTGGTTTGAGTCTCCAATTCCTTCCCTCAGGGTTCCCCATATGGTTTGAGGCCTAATTAGCCTGTTCAAATCCCGGGTGGCTCGCCTGGCCCGCTTGTGGTTGGAGAATTGTAGACGGGCCGGGCTGGGCCTGAAGTTTGAGCTCCCCATTAAATGGGCCGGGCTCAGGTTCACATCAACCTGGCCCAAGCCCGACCCAAGCCCGAGCTGCTGTCTCCTTCTTTCCTCGGCTCCTTGGCTCCTCACCTCCCCAACAGTCCACCCTCGACGCCTAATCCATGAGTGATGGGCCGTGGCCACCATGGTCCTCCTCCTTTGGCTACCTCCTCGGCACCCAGCCCCTCATGGGCTAGGTCAGGTCCAAGCATTGGGTCAACTTCTTCAACCTCGAGTCCTGCATTGTTGAGAACTTTGCCATTGCCTCCAGCAACCAAGGCTACCCCGGCAGCATGTTCTTCGACTCCTTGTGCTTCGCAAGCACCATCAAGGCAAAGAACCGAATCTCTCATTCCCCAGCGTTGACGAATCCGAGCTGGGTTTTATGATTTTGAGGTAGAAATCCCCTCTGGTGCCGGCGATGGGGGAGAAGGGCTTCCTTGCAGCTTGCGGGATGGAGCTCAATCCTCCTTGGCGACGAGGTCACCGTGGTCTTCGGCTCCCCTCTTGTGAAACCGAATTGTAGCCTTGCCTCCCCTCTCTCTTTCCCCCCATATGTTGGTAGAGAACCTCAATATCCCATCTCGTCCTCCCCATGCCGAATTCGTTGTGAGATATTGATACGCTGCCTCAGTTGGGGCAATGGAGCTCATGATGAACGTGGTTTTAATCTTATCATAAGCAGTGTTGCAATATAAAGTCTCATAGTAGGTTTTAGATTCATTCGCTTTCACTCCCAAAATCTTATCATTTGTCATTTCCTTTACCTTCACTTGCTTTGCTTTCTTTCTTCCCCGCCATCGTTTGGCGGATATGGCTGCCTATAGATTTGGATTAGAGAGCACGTACCGTTTGCTTTATACCTTAGCCTCCCACTCTTTCAAAGGAAAAGAAAAAATATTAGTCAAATTAGATTGTAACATCGAGTCTTTTTTTTTTTTAAAGTGACTACAATAATTTGTGGTTCCTTTGATCATGGAACTAGGATTGCAACCGGGATTGCGATCCAGCTGGTGGGAGGGATCTGTTCGTGGTGATTTGAACGGTGGCAGATTTGGGCGGAGGATGGAGCACGGGAGGGGGAGAAATTAGGCGTGGAGTTTTAGTTTTTAATTAGGACTTTTTTATTTTAATCCAGGTTTTTAATTAGTTACTTTATTAAAGCTGGCAAAAATACATTATTAACCGGCATTTTTAACTCGTATGGGCTAATCATACAATAAGAATATATTTCTATAACCAGCATTTCACCAAAAATTTTGGGTAAAATACAGTTCCGTGGCATTTCCCAAAAATACCAGAAAATAATATCGCTAATTCAATGGATTTCACAAAAGACCCAGTAATTTGATTTAAATGCGGGCTAAACAAGCATTTTCCAACATTTTTTGAAAAATATCACTAAAATAATGTTAGGGATTCCTAATTTTGTTGTAATGTGCTTAAAAGCAGACTCCTTGCTTACTCAACTTATTTGTGTTTAGTCTTTGCATGAGAATTGGCCTAGTAGGCCTATTCTGGACTGAAGTTGGCAGGCCCAACCGACTTCAGTTAAGAACTTCAAAAAAAAAAGGGAGAAAAAGGATCGGAATAAAGGAACCGCATTCCTCTACCCGATCTCCTATTCATTGGAGATATGGCCGCAGAGAACGGTCGACGTGATCTCCGCGGGGCTGGTGCCAATGGCTGCCAACCGTTAGGGTCACTCCAACCGGCGAACGGCTGGCGTTATCACTGTTATATCGGACTTATCCTTTTCAAAAACCTTCTTTCAAATTCCCCTCATCCCCCACGACGGACCATCTCCGAGCCCCCTCCTCCCTTTCTTCCTTTTCTCCGGTGGCCGTCGTGCCACCACAGCCAAGTGTTGTCACCCGAAGTCTCGTCCTCACTCTATTTTTTCTGTTGCTCTGTTTTTTTGTTTTGAGACCTATTTTACCAAAATCTGCTAAAATCTACTACTGCAATTGAGTGTTGCCACCACTACAGTTCATGGAAGAGCTTCTTTCCACCTTCTTGCTTCTTCCTTGCCATCGAGGCAGCTTGGGGTGCTGCCACTCTTCGCTTCCCTTCTCTAGTTTTGGCCATGCGACCCATTTCCACCAGCCACCATCGCCTCCGGCTGGCCATTGACCCCCCTACCACCACAACTTGGCTGCCACCACCGTTCCTTGGTCTCATCTCTCCTCTTCCCTCTATTTCGTCTCATTTTCTTCTTCTTCTTATTTCTTCTTTTCTCCCCATTTTGTCCTTATTTATTTATTAATTTAAAAAAAAAACTGATTTCTCTTGGGCTTGTGGATTAGATGCAAGGATGGCCCGTGCTATTAACAACCAAGACCAAATTCCTGATTGAACCCAGACTAAAATTCTCTCTCTTCAGTTTACAATGAAGGTTGGTATTTTGATTGGAAGTTAACTAGTAAATCTCGAAAATGTTGGTGGTTTGAATAATTTTTGGGTTGGTTAGAAATAGCATCGCTTTGCTTTGGAAAAGTTTGTGATGGTTTTTCTTATCAGGAGAATTTCGTTGTCAAAGAAAAAGATGGTATTTTTGATTCTTGATTGATTAGGTTATCATTATATTATTTCATTATTAGGTTCTCCTATCTACCATGCAAAGAAAATTTCTAGCAACTGAAGTCTATGATTACTGGAATGTTGGTTCTAGCATTAATTGATCTCGAATTTGAATATTTTATTATGAACCTTTTTTTTTCTCTTAGATTTTTAGCTTATGCTTTTGAAAGAATTTGAGTATAATTATCAATCTTGAAGAATATTTTATGCTCAAATGCTCTACGATGGATAATGTGCTATAATTTATGATCTTGTGATAGATCAATTAAATTAACATTAGTTGATGTTTTGACAAAAAAAATCTTGTTGATTGTGGTAATTAGTTTATTATATTTGATTGTGGTATTTATTTTATACTTAATTACATGGGTCAGGCATGTTATTATTACAATAGTATTTATTTTAAAAAATATGTATTATGTTATGAAATTTAGATAATATAATTAGATAAATTAGGAAATTTGTTTAATATTTATGTACTCTCAACACGGTTATGATCTAGCCCCTCCAATGCCCTATCAACTTATAATATGAGAAACTGATTTCGACACCAAACTACCGGTGATTAGAATAGTGACATCTGGTACTTTGTGCATCCTGTAAATGACCCATGCCACTAAGTTATGTAGCCATAGCTTGATGTTGGACTTTAGTATCAGTTTATAAAAATAATAATAAATTTTAAAAGATATATATGTATTATTTAAAATTTGATTTATTTTCAGTAATTATCATGCTATTTAATTATTTAATTTGTATGCGTAGACCCCATTTTGTGGTGTTATGTTACTTACTGAGTTAGTATAGCTCATTACTTTTTCTTTTTTTTCTTTTTCAGATCCTGAATCATAATTGATCGGAACTTGGGGAATTATGCTAGATCTTCTGAAGATATTCGCAATTACCGAAGTTCTAGTTTAGACTAGTTAGACTACTTTGGTTTGAACAATTTTTTTTTGATTTGAATAATAATAAATAGTCAGCATATTTTTCTTATGTGACAATTGAATATAAGAATGATTTGTTTAGTTCTTGATTAAATAATTTTTTAAAAATCGAAGAATTATTATTATTTCTTTGAGATAATATGATTTAATCAGTGATATTGCATGCTCGTATGGTCCGCTCTATAGGTATGCAGCGTCTGTTGTGCTCTAGGTTCGAGGTGTAACACTTTGCCTGGCTTGATAAATTCTTTTGATTAGAGATTTTTAGGTCAGACCTAATAAAATTTGAGCCACAGGAATGAGCCAAGGTGATTGGCACGGTGCATAGCTATATGGTGCATACGATGTAGTATATAATTTCTTCTGATTAATTATGATATGGACTTGTAGCAAGAGGACTAGAGTGCAAGAAACTTTGCCCCCAATCTCAGTCTGTCGATTCTCATCCAACCATTGGCACCATTGCAATGACATTTTTTCCTACATCATTTGTGGATTTTCATGCAGAATGTTTAAGGCCAAGAGGTGCAGTATTTCCTTGCAGAGAAAATCAAATTCGATTCCCTCGTACAACGAGTCTTCTATCACATCTATATGTACTTTATGGATCTTCTTTCACATCTTATCTTAAATTTCCTAGTTTGATACTTCTAGTGCAATGGTTATCGCTTTCTTCGCTCCCAAAGTGGAGAAAGATTTAAGCAAAAAAAAAAAAAGTGGAGAAAGTTTGAGCTGATCTTGAGATGACATCTCTCTTGATAACTCATGCTCGTACATACATGGATGCAAATATTTGGACTACAACAACCAGATGATCGGCTGAAATTACCACAGTCATGCTCATGTCAACCAGAAAGAAATCTGTCACGACCTCCCCATCAAAAAATATTGCTATCTTCTCTTCTGTTCTTAATCATTATTTTCAAGATCACAAATATGGTGTAATGGATCAGAAGACTCTCCATGTTGGGATAATTAAAATTAATATTATAATTCTCGAAATATTGCTAATTACGCAGAATTTTTTTTTTGTGTGTGTGAAAGAGATTACTGATTGTTCTTTTAATCTATTTATCATATACAAGGTAGGACGTATATATAGATTATTGAGGAGTACAATATTACTTCTCTATAGATGCCTATCATGTGTACGTAGTATTGTCATACAAATTACTAGGGTTTTTATGGCTTTCTTTTGGTAGTTGGTTTATGGCTTTCAATGACCATAGTTTGCAACCTGGCCTAAAGGTTCAACCATAAATGTATTTCAAAAGTTCTTGCCGAAGAAAGAGGGAGTGGGGAACCTAGAATCTTTTGTACAATGAATGATATGATACAAGGAAAAAGGAAACCAATGCGCTCAAATTCAAATCCTACACTTAAAAGCAAATTCTTTTTACTAGCACCCATTGTTTCTATTGTTTTGAGGTTCACACAAACCCCCAAACAATTTAGTGGGAATGGTTTGACACCCAATTTTAGGCTAGTTGGGTACTAAATCTCTGACATCATGACCGGCCACCTAAATCTCTGACATCTATCGATATCTCCATCAATATCTATGGACACCGACAAATTTCCTGTCATGGATTTTGACGACGAGCAGCATACACTCCTATCTCGATATGGTGGAAGTATCCTAAGATTAGGAGATATATACAAGCTTGGAACTTCATGTTAATTGTCTTCCTGACCTCCGTAGTAGACCATTCATCATTATTAATACACTAAGATTTCCCTTTACTAGCTAGATTCATGGCAATTCCTTCTGTTCCTTCTCCTTTAATTTCCTCCAGAGATCATATATTTTAAATAGATGCTGTGAATGAGGTGAGCTAACTCCAACCCCTTCTTTGTCCGACTCTCTTTCCAAGGTCAATAATGTTGGGCTCTCGTGCGTAAGCGTGAAGGCTGCACAAGTGAACGCGAAGGTAGCCAACTCATGGACGTGTCCATTTCAAGTGCGGTGGCGCATGCAAACAAGCTAGAAGTCTAATGCTTTAGACGATATCTCTCAACGTTCTTGGACACGTGACCCCATGTGATTGGGTGGTAGGTGCCTGGACACGTTTTAATACAAGTTCCCCTCTCCCACCGCTCCCCCTCCCTTCTCTCTCTCTCTCTCTCTCGCTCGCTCGCTTCCCCTATCCAGAGTTGGGATCTGGCTTCACTCTAGCAATGGCAGGAAAGGTTAGGCATTCTCCTCTCTCCAAAAGCCATTTGATTGTATTTTCTGCAAGTAATTTTCAAAGGCTTGTGATGGTTTGTCCTCACTAAATTAACCTTATAATTCTCATACTATCATTGTATCAAAGTTTACTTATGTCAATGATACTTTGAAACTTTGCTACTCATTATTATTTGTCATATGGTAGAAACTTAGAACTTGATTGTTTCACCACTATCATTGGAATCACATGTCACAACTTGGATCTTGTCTTTCCTTCTCACTTAGATCTTAAATTGCTGTACAAAGTTATCATTCTTTTGTCTTCTCTTCTCCGTTGAAATTAGACCAATCTGCTGTTTTTTTCTTCACTGTCCAATTTCTCTAGTACCCATATATATATATATATATATATATATATATATATATATATATATATATATTGATTTTATCTGCAAGTCGGCCTTCTTTCTTCCACCCCAAGAAGAACTTCTGAATTCTATTTCTTGTTTACAAGTTTCCACCATTCTGTTTCTTCTCTCTAATAAGCGGCTTCTTATTTCCTTTGTGAACCACGTACTCTCTCTATCTCTGAGAGTCAATCTCTCTCTAATAGGATTGGAGATGATTTTGTTTCATTATCTCTGCGGTATGAAAGTTGATGGGGTTCTTGCGCATGCACTTTCTCCCAAAAATATAGTATAAAAAATGCTATGTGCTAGAAATTTAAACCCGTACATGCGTCTACTTCGTTTTTTCTTTTTCTTTTTTCTTTTCCCTTCTTTTTAATCCCCATATCAAGACCATGTTATCATTTCTAATTTTTAACTATTTTCATATATTTTACGGCTGGGTCTTCTAAAAATTGTTTTCACTTTCACTAAACTGCGACTACTTTATAAATCTTATCGCAGATCTCCACGTTGGTGTTGAAAGTTGACCTAGAATGCCACCGTTGTTATAAAAAGATCAGGAAAACGATTTGCCAGCTCCAAGGTAACCAACCACTCCTCTCCTTCCTCCCCCCAAAAAAGCTTCTCAGCTCCATTCTATTTCCATATTACAACTAACAATTCTACTAATCACCTTCTTTCTCTCCATAATTTCGAACAATTAAGATCGAGAGAACATAAAAACTATCTCCTACGATGAGAAGAACAACACTGTCACGATCTCTGGCCCATTTGATCCCCAAAAGCTTTCCAAGAAGCTCCGCTGCAAGGCCTGCAAGGTGATCAAAGACATCCAAATCATAGAGATCAAGGAGAAGCCAAAAGACCCTCCCAAGGACTCTAAGCCAGCTGAACCGGCCCCAGCTGAGAAGGAGAAACCCAAGCCACCTAAATCCGAACCAGAACCAAAACCAAAGCCAAAAGCTGACGCACCACCATCTGAACCGGCACCGAAGCCCAAAGCCGACCCACCAGCCGCAAAACCGGACCCTCCAAAGACCGAGCCTGCACAGCCAAAGGGTGAACCAAAGCCGCCGAAGCCTGAACCGGTGACGGTCGGTCCGGTCCCGGGTCAGCCACCGGTCTGGCCGGCTTGTTGCGGTGCGCCATACTACGAGGGGTATTATGGGGGGTGCCGGTGCTGGTCATGTGGAAGGGTGTATGGATGGGTTGCCAATGGTCCACCCATGGCCCATGGTGGGCCATCCTATGAAGGGAATAAGCCATGCTATTTCTTTTGCGAGGAGGATCCATCAACGTCATGTACCATCATGTGATCATGTTCCCATTTCTCTTTTTTGCTTAAAATATTTATTACATAATCTTATTATTTCATGTCTTGTTGGGTGAATATTAAATAAGGTGGGGGATGTCAGATCTATGAGGGAGTAAAGAGGTGATATATATATATATATATATATAAAGGCTATTGTGAAGTTGTCTGTTTTGGATAATCATCTTGCATGAACAAATAAACTAATGCTTTAATCGTTTTAGATTATTTGGACGTCTCGTTGATTTTGTGTTGATGAATGATGAATTTGGAAGCTTATCAGAAAGTTGGTAGGGTTTGCCGGGTGGTGCAGGAAACTGCATATAGCAGTGAAGATGGTCTTCTCAACATAGGTTGGTAGGAGATGGGACATGAACCCTTTCTTGGTTGTTTTCATTATGGTTGGGATTGGTACTCGTTGCTGTCAGGAGTCCAATTTCTCCACCCATGTTTTATGTTGCATTCGGCATTGCTATTTATGTTTTCTTTATTGGTAATAAGGAATGTTGAACCGATCCGTATCAGTTGGTTCAGCCCGTACCGAACCAATATTGGCTCTGGCCGGTCCTATTCGATGTTAAAAACTAGTATCGACCCATACCGATCGGTACCCGCCTGTACCAGTTCCAATTTTTTTGGAGGCTTTTGAATGCATGAATCAAGCCGAACCAGTGGTACCGATTCAGTACTAGTCCGAACTGGTACCGACGCCCACCGATACATCGGTATGGTCGGTACGGCAGATCTTAATTGGTAGTAGCCTATGATCAGTTCGTAAAATTCATGACCATCCATGGTGGACCCATCACTTGATTCCAAATGTTGTTTTTGATGCCATCTAAGTTTGTTTACTCATGGTCATCATGCAAAGCATGCATGGATGGCCATTCATTATTCGAGAATTGGTCTTCTTCAATCTGTTTCAAACTCGGACTTGGACAGCATTGTGACTCAAAACTAATTAAAGGAATAGTAAATAAGCGTCTCTCTCAAAGTGAGAGAGGCTTGCCTTCATTTGGTTAATCCCTATTTTTCTATTGCTACTTTATTTCTTCTTCCGAGCAAGCGTGACGTTGATTGACATAGTCATGGCCGGCAACTCATGATTCAGATGGCACATCTTAAAGCAATTTCTTTAATTAATGTGCACTTCAATCCACCCTTCTCTGCTATCATATTTCTTATGATCTCAATGAACAATGCATTAGTTTTTTTTTGGATTTAAAACAATGCCTAAGAGTTGTTTCTTCAATAGACGGGAAAATGTCAACTTGTTAGGTATGTTGTCAAGTTACTAATTGCCTGAAAAATTCAAACCCTGGAATTTCATCCACGGCTGCCGTTCTCTTTCATACTATTATCATGGCTTGCAATCGAAAAGACCTTCAGGATTGTGTCTTTTCTTCTTGGCCATATTGCTCCCAACTACATTTAAGTTCAATTTGATTGGAGGTGGGACAGCTGGAGTTGACAGCGTTTTTATTCACCAGCACATATTGACAATGCCCGTGCCGTTGCCGCTTGCCAGTAGGTACTTGACAAAGCAAGTTGAAACAAGATTTCCAGCCTTGCTCACTTAAAAATCTAGTCAGCATCTAGTATTATGACCATAAGCCCTCTTAACATTTTTGATAACTAAGGATGTTGTCGTTTAGTCGGTTTGCGTGGATGGACGGGTATTCTTTTTTGATGAAATAGACAAATGGGAGTCACATTAAATGGGAGAGCAAGGGCAGCAGGTTCGGTGGGCATCTCTCGGTGTGAAGCCACAGCTACAGTATTTTTCACCTAGAAGCTTTTATTTTCGAATTTTCTTAAGATCAACTTTGATAACTGCGTGCTGGATGGCGGTAGGAGAGGAGGTGCTGGCTTTATCATCAGGGATCCGGATTCTAGGATGATTGCAGCTGGAGGCTATTAGATCTTCGATAACTCGATTCCGAATTGAGTTGAGAGCGGCCTGGGTTGGCTTTGGTTATGCCTGATAAGCACTGCAAGCTATAGCTGTCCTGCTTGAGGGCGATTCGGCGATGGTTACTGAGTGGATCCAATGGAGCTCGGGTGGTGTGGGTGACTACCACCTGCTGCTTAGAAGCATCCGGGCCATAATTTGTGATGGGATGGTCTTTCAGACGAAGCATGTATACAAATATGCCAACGAGGCTGCGGATTGGGTAGTATCGTATGTAGCCAATCACTCTGAAAATACTCTGTAGGTGGGGGAGAGAAAGTTGCCCAGTGTGCTCTGGAAGTTATTATTTTTCAATTTTTTTATTGTGTCCATACCCATATTGTATGATACATCCGTTTTAGTAAAACCAAAAAAATAAAAAAAGAGCCATAGCCTCCAAATGTTTCTGTATCCTGCGCTAGTTGAGCGGATTATCTACACCAATTACTAGCTCTAAATCTTATTATTGGAAGCGTTCAAATCTGTATGTGAATATTTGGCTGTACTTTAGTAGTATGTATGATGTGATTTTAAACTTGGTTGTTCTATTTCAATCCAGAGTTGAGCTCCTTGTTTTTACCAAAAAAAAAAAAAAAAAAACAGGAGAGCAAGGGAATAAATGAAGCACCTTTTGATTCATAGAGTTTACTTGTTTAATACTTATAACGAGTCTGACTGTGAGAGTCCAAAGATGAGTGTGAGGCCATGAACAGCAAGATTTGTATGGGGCTATTCAAAGGTGTAAGGCCCGGTCCATTGATCAGCCCATAAGCTAGCATGAATTTTAGCATGAGACAAACAAAAAAAAACCTGTATGTCATGTGGCTCGCAAGTGAGAAGAAAGAAGCGGATTCCTAGAAGGAGTCCGTCTTCTTCCCTGACTCCGTCAGACGCTGGAAAGCTTAGAGCTCGTCGGAGCCCTAGACTTAGCCTATAAAAGGACCCCTCTTCGCTCTAA
Organism: Phoenix dactylifera; assembly: GCF_009389715.1. Taxonomy (NCBI): domain Eukaryota; kingdom Viridiplantae; phylum Streptophyta; class Magnoliopsida; order Arecales; family Arecaceae; genus Phoenix; species Phoenix dactylifera. The sequence continues at coordinate 16,840,974 of NC_052397.1, forward strand.
TCACCTCGCCCAAACTCTGATCAACTGTCGGCAAAGTACCTCGAGTTTTCCTTTGGTTTATGTTGATCATTCTCAATGAGTCACCATCGATTCATTATCAGAAACAAGATAATCCACCCTAATCCCTCTTCCATACCCATCTTTGAGTCACTCGGTTGTCATCGACGGCTTCATCGACCCGATTGCTACCGAAGAGTCACCACTAGATTTGGATGCCCTATTTCCTCTCCCCTATTTTTTTTCTTTTCTTCTTCCGTCGGGCTAGTCGCCATTGCCGAACATGGCCATATTTTGGTTGCCGAGGGCCATTGCTGCTGCCGCTGCCGCCAAGGGTATGATCGGCCTTAGAGCCCTCTTCATTCCTCTCTTTTGAGAAGAGAACCGTAAGTTTCTCTCTCTCTCTCTTGCCTTCTCTCTCCTCTCTTGCTCTCTCTTTGGGGATCTTTCTCTCTCCCTACTTTCTCTATTCTCTCTCTAGATGCCTGGATGGACCCGAGGAAAAGACCCAACACCTTGTAGATCAATTGACCCTTGGAGGGATCCTAGGCCAACATTGTGCAACTAGAAGCTTTGAGTTGGTATTGCATATCCAAGGATCCCATGTCAGCATTATGTGGCCCTAGAAGGAGAGTTCCAAACCAACCTTGCTATGATCATCTGACATAATTCATGGATAGTTAAAATTATTCTGATAACGAGATTTGGCTCCATATGTGAACAATAGTCGGGGCAAGAAGGTGTTAAGCAAAACACTTTGCCCACCTTTTTGCCTCTGAGTTCGATATTGTATTTGAGTCTGAGACTAGTAGAGGTAAGAATTCCTCAACACAATCATCTACATAATTATTGAAGTTCTGTATATAAATGTATTTTGTATGATTGTGGATATTATATATATATATATAATTATGTGTGTTATGTGCTGATTAATTTGATGTTGCATGGATTATGATGTTACTAAGTCTAGACTTGTATAAAGCTTATTAATTTGTGCTTAAGCATAGTAATCATGTAGAGTGTAAATGATTCAAAGAAAATTATGATTGTATGATGAAGCATCGGTGGCATCTGGACTGATCAATCATGCAAAAAATGTGGTGTATGTATTGTCGCAACCTTGGACTAAAATGTAATATTGTGTTTAGCCTACCACAGGCTGAAGCATGGCTGCAACTAATCCAATGTCGGAAAATCAATTCTAGATAACAAACTATACTTACTCATAGTTATGACATAATAAAAATGAATTTTTCATAATTATAAGAGGGGGAAAAAAGAGGGGGTCATATGGACTAGCTGGCCATATGTGAAACATGGCATGTTAGCCGTGGGTTAAGATATAATATTATGGTTGTCAGCCATGCGCAAAAGCAAGGCATATATTTGGCCTGCCACGGGCTGGAGCATGCTATGACTAGTCCAATGCCGAAATCAAATCAAGATGATAAATTATATTTAGTTATATGTTTTGGCCTGCCATGGGTTGAAGTGTGAGCAAAACTAGTCCAATACTAGCATGATAACATTATCGAGTCGGACGTACGCTAACTAGTTAATGAAACGTAATTTCACTGAATTACTGTTGAATAAAATTACTGATTTGGTGATATATGATGTGTTTAAGAGAACTGTGGTGATATATAACATGCATTTCGATATATATGCTAACTTGCTTATATGTGTGCAGGTCTAGGCCAGAAAGATGAGATGCCTATCAGTGTATATTTTCCAACTAACATGCTTGTGCATCACATCCAGAGATTTCTTTCTTCTTTGCAAGACTCATATTCAGATCATCTCATTATTTTTGGTGAGAACTTCCATCTCTTCAAGTATTTAAACTTATTTTTGATAACTTGGTCGAAATCTTGGATGAAGCAAGATTTGTTATTGTAGTGAACTTATTACATGTTTTGCTGCAAACTATCTTCATGGTATAGTATTTGGAAATGTTACTTATTTGTCTTCCATATTTCTGCCTCACCAAGCCCAACCAGCCCAGCTCACTCACTGGCCCAAACCAGCTCTCTTATTAAAATAAAAGCCCTTGAAGCACCACCACCCTTGGATGCTAAGTGCTAACTGATAAGAGATCTTTTATGGCTCCCCAAGAGTTCTAAGCCCTCTCCCCAACATTCTAACCAAAGGAAGAGAGAGAAGGAAAGATGGCATTCCACCTCTCTTCCTCTAAATCTCAATCCCACCACCTCCACTCCTTCCCCCACAACCCCTCACATCCCCTCTTCTCCTCCTCTGCCCAAATCCTCCATTTGTCCTCCCCTTTCCTCTCTTCTTGGAAGCACAAAAACCCTATCAAAACCCCTCTCCCCTCCCTCTCCTCCCCTCCACCCAAACCCCTCCTTCCGCTTCATACCCCTACTAAAGTCTCCCTCCAAGACCCCTCTTCCCAGACCTCTATGGACTCCGATCCCCAATCCCTGGACAGCCAGAAGCCCAAAACCCCCTCCAAAAACTCCATCTGGGTCAACCCCAACAGCCCCCGCGCCGCCCGCCTCCGCCACCACTCCTCCGACTCCCGCTACGCCCGCCTCTCCGTCCTCGCCGCCTCCCTCGACTCCTCCGACCCCACCGACGCCGCCGTCACCGCCGCCATCTCCGCCCTCGCCGACCGCCCCACCGAGCAGGACGCCGTCACCGTCCTCAACTGCATGGAGAACTCTGCCAACGCCGTCCTCGCGCTCAGGTGGTTCCAGAACAGCATCAAGATCGACAAAGAGGTGATTTTGTACAATGTGACGCTCAAGGTACTGAGGAAGTCTAAAAACTGGGATGGGGTGGAGGCCCTCTGGAAGGAGATGCTGGAGAGGGGAGTTAAGCCGGATAACGTGACGTTTTCGACCATTATTAGCTGCGCCAGGTTCTGTAATTTGCCGGAGAAAGCTGTGGAGTGGTTCGAGAAGATGCCCGAGTTCGAATGCAGCCCGGATTATGTTACGTACTCCGCGATGATCGATGCTTATGGCCGGTCGGGCAATATCGAGAAGGCTCTTGGCCTGTATGATCGTGCCCGCCAGGAAAGGTGGCGTCTTGATCCCGTTACGTTCGCGACGGTGATCAGAGTTTACAGTCATTCGGGGAATTTTGATGGTGCACTTAATGTGTATGAGGAAATGAAGGCGCTTGGTGTGAAGCCAAATGTGGTCATATATAACACCTTGTTCGATGCCATGGGCAGGGCCGGGAGGCCGTGGCAAGTGAAGACTATCTTTAAAGAGATGGATAAGAAGGGGTTGGTGCCCAACAGGGCGACGTATGCTGCTCTCCTAAGATCATATTGCAAGGCTCGTTATGCTGAGGATGCGCTTAGTGTTTATAGGCAGATGAAGGAGAAAGGGATGGAGATGAATGTGATCTTGTATAACATGCTCTTATCGATGTGTGCTGATATTGGTTGTGTTGATGAAGCTGCTGAGATTTTTGCGGAGATGAAGGGGTTGCCTGATGACTGTAAGCCTGATAGCTGGAGCTATTCGGCTCTGATTACTGCATACTCTTGCAGTGGACAAGTTTTGGAGGCAGAAGGCTTGTTAAATGAGATGTTAGAAGCTGGATATCAGCCAAATATCTTTGTGCTTACATCAATCATCCAGTGTTATGGGAAAGCTAGGCAGACTGATGATGTTGTGAGAAGTTTTGACAAGCTATTAGAGTTGGGGATAACACCAGATGACCGGTTTTGTGGCTGTCTTTTGAATGTGCTGACTCAGACACCGACAGAAGAATTAGGGAAGGTGATTAACTGTATTGAGAGAGCTAATGTCCAGTTGGGTTCTTTAGTGAAGCTACTAGTGGATGAAGGATCTGCCAATGAGGCAGTCAAACAAGAAGCTGAAGAGCTCTTCGAGAACATCAGTAATGAAGTGAAGAAGGCTTACTGTAATTGCTTGATAGATCTCTGTGTAAACCTCAGTCAATCAGAAAAAGCTTGTGTGCTCCTGGATATGGCACTTCGGCTTGAGATATATACAGATCTACAGTCAAAATCTCCTACACAGTGGTCTTTACATGTGAAGAGTCTTTCTCTTGGAGCAGCATTGACTGCTTTGCATGTCTGGATGAATGATTTGTCCAAGGCCTTAGAGAATGGAGAGGAGTTGCCTCCACTCCTGGGTATTCATACAGGGCATGGGAAGCATAAATATTCAGAAAAAGGGTTGGCATCTGTGTTTGAGTCACACTTGAGAGAATTGAATGCACCATTTCATGAGGCACCAGATAAGGTTGGATGGTTTCTGACCACAAAAGTTGCTGCTAAATCATGGTTGGAGTCGAGGAATTTGTCAGAGTCGGTTGCTGCTTAGTTTGCATCATTAGATACAAGAATCTTGTCTGTAAGCAACATTTTTCTCTATTGCAATTGAAATATCATTTTGATTTTCTGGCATATATTCAGAATATCATTTTAGTGCTTTAAATGTTTGCTTTAGCACATGTTGCTTGCTTACAATCAGAGGTGCATATCGCTTGATTCTTGTTCTTTTCTTCTGTTCATCCCTTATCTGTTCCTTTGTTTTCTGTGTCTCAGCATTTCCATAACATTTCATTTTTGTAATCATGAACTCTGGTTATTAATATTTTCAATATATATGGTGTGATGTGACAATGAAAAAGTTGACCCCCTCCACCCACTGTGCCCCTCTGGAAGAATATGTTTCAGATCGTCTGACTATATGCAGAGTTTTCTTTGTAATAAATTTGCCATTCTATTGCAGTAAGCTCAATCTTTGCAGCTCCATCTAGAAACTAGTAAATTTTGTTTTCAATTTTCATGGATTTGTCATTGATTATTCATTAACTGTTTCTATTCCTCCTTGTTGTAGAAGTTGAAAGTCAGGAAGCACACATTGTAACATGCATGAAGTTGGGGACGGATGTGTTTATCTTCATTTGATTAAGAAAATTCATAATACTTACATTACATCCTTGGAAATAAAAAATAATAAATTGAGTTACCCCACACGTCATAAATTTTCTTGCAATTACCAGGTTGACAGATAAATACCACTGTTACTAGTAAGAAACATTGCCAGTGATCACATTACTGCAAATGCTTCAATAAAAAATGTGTGCGTGTATATGCTTGTTTTGTCCTGTCAAACAAAGTAATAAACAAAAAAAAATAATAAAGGACATTTTCATTATAAATCAATTAGTATTGAAGTAACCATATCAATATGTTTTTGACCTGTTGTCTGACAGCTGGAGCCTGGAGTCATTGAATGTGCTTATCAAATCAAATAAACGCACTTATCTGTAGGATTTTTTCTTTGTTTGCCAAAATTTCATTTTGGCCGGTATGACTTGTCTTATAGGTAACAACTGATAAGTTGGCTGGTATTAATTGACACTCTCCAAGCAACAAGTAAAAAACATTCTTGTCTCTTATTCATGCATCACATATGCATTTATATAGCTTGATATTATACACTTGATTATACATAGAACAATTACACAAGTAACATTAACAGATTCCAAGGATTAAGCCTCTTAAACTACTATTTTTAGATAATGTGTTGAGTAAAGTTTTTATGGGGGTGAATGCTAACCTAGAATCATGATGGAACACCTTGGAAAATGGAAGCAGGAAAAAATGTATTTCGTGTATGGATTTTAATTTAGTAGTTTTATTGAGACTATGGTCAAATTTAGTAGCAAGAAGATGAATAGAATAACATTAGTGGTCCAACTTTATAAGGCTAATGGATGAGGTTGATCATAGCAATGTTATTGCATGATGCCTTTTGCAGAAACATTTTGCCTGAATCTCCTTCACGTACTAATTATGCCCGATCAAAAAATTCAAAATATAAGAGGGATGATTTTGTACAGCTAAACTGAGTTGTACAAATAATGAGCTCGTTATAGATGCAAAATTCAGATGGAGATTGAAATAAGACATTCTAGGGTGACATCAGAAACCAGAGTGGTGTGTGCTATTTGTGACCGTAGATGTCTAGTGCTGCAAAGGCATAATTAGCCTTATTCTAGAGGAACTTGATGCTGTTTAGAGGCTGAAAAAGTGATGAGAAATTTTAATGAAACTTATGAGAAACAATTTGGAGATGCATTTAGTATGACATCATTTTATTTTAGATAGGAGCAGATCATAGTATGTGTATCATGAAGCCTGCAAAATACTGTTTCTAGGTTTTAAGCTACGGTTAGCACTTTACCATGTGTATCAAGTTTCCTCAGTCCTGTTAACCCTTTCTTCGTAGGGCCAGTTTTTGCCGTGGCTGAAAGCAATGTTGCATGGAGATAAACATGAGAACCAGATCCGAACAAGTGTCCAAGCGTCTGACTTGGCAAGAGGAGAAAAGAAAAGGGACATATTGGAATACATAGAAAAAGATTATTTTAAATTAAAATATATATATCTTTTAATCATACAAAAGTATTAAAAGTTGATATATCTCAAGTTTTTCTAATATACATGTTTCTCATCTAAACTTTGTAATTAGTATAAGGATTTTTGAGAAATAGTATTTTACAAAGTTATTTTGAAATATATATTTTTGACCAATTTCTAGAAAGAATGAAAGTGTAATTAATTTTTTTTTATAAGTATCCAAATGTCTAATGTGTATGTGATTTAAATATGTATTCGACATAGATTCTAGGACATGGACATGAGTGACTAGGTAACACAAGTTGAAAGCTATCATAATCATCTTACTACAGCTTTGCTATGCAAACTTTTCGTTAAAACTTTATTAACAACTGATATTTAGGCATATTATTATCAGAAAAAAGTTCTATAGATTTATTGTCACCATTTTCCATGTAGATTTAGTTTTAGTCTCTTTGTATGAGCTATGGTTTTGTTCACCTTCATCTGAAACTCTTATACTGTGCTTGACTGAATCATCAACAAGTCACAATTCAAATTCATCAAAATAAATAGTTTATTTAGCAAAAAGCTGTCTAGAAGAAAGAAGTAGAGTACATTATATTGCAGAACATCTTGGAAAAAAATTTGAATGATTTTTGAAATTTTCATGATAGTTGTGAATTCCTTGCACTAGTTGTTAATGTCTCATTAAGATACATTTGTAAAAAAATCTTCTAGTGAGATAAACTGACAAGAACTTTATAATGGATTAGGGAATTCTCTCTGAGTCATTTTACAGTTGTTCCAGGTACATGTATATGTTCAATGTAGTTTCAGAACTTCTTACAATGTTTGGCTTGGCATATCATCGATGTAGTCGTTGTCTGCTCCCTCCCTCCTCCCCCTGCCTCTCTCTCTCTCTCTCTCTCTCTCTCTCTCTCTCTCTCTCTCTCTCTCTCTCTCTGTGTCTGTGTGCGTGTGTGCTGTGCGCGAATGTGCATGTGTGCATGTCTTTTTTTCTTTCCTTTCCTTTTCTTTCCCCTTTTTGGTTCCAGGGGACAGGGAGTGGGTGTGAGTGAGGTGGATGGGTAGCGGGGTTACCATAATTTGGACCGTCACAAATACTGGAAAGGTCGAGTTTAATCACCTGCTGTGTATTGTGCTGTGGTATCTGATTGGACAGGGTCAGGACTGCCTTGTGTAACACATGGGCATGGGTAAGGTGGAATTGGGGCTCTCCAGTTCAACCGTGAACTAGAAAGGGGCTCTCCAATTCATGCAGCACCAATTCCATTATGCCATATAGCAAGGCAGCTGTGTAGGGAAAATTTTCTATAGATTGGGATACCTTGGCATTTCTCTAAACAAAGTGAGGATATGAAACTTGATTTTGATGAGTAAGTAGAATTATGCTATGTTATTAATGTAATCTTATTTGTAAATAATGTATCTATCGGCTCCAAGCTTTGTGCTGGATCAACAAGGCTGAAATATTATGTACTGTAAGAGGAATGCAGGGAATTACAATAATGAATCCCAAAAATAAACTAGAAAATGTAGCTTCTACATGGAATTTGTCCTCCTATTCCTTGTGTTCTGAGTGCTTTAGAACCATAGGATTCAACTTTCTTGGTCAAAAGGTATCTGATTGTAAAGACAAAGTATCCACATATGGTTGCATTGTTTGGTACAGTCTCTTAGAACTAAAGCATTCTGTATCTTTTGAATTTTCATCATATTGGAATTCTTTTTTCTCAGCGCATTTACGCGATGTTCATTTCAATCTAGTGAAAGCCATTTGCAGGATTGTCTCATTCGACTCAGAAGTCTACAATGACTTGGTTTTAGAAGATGTTCCAGCACGGTCGAGGTTTTTGGAGGACACATTATCATTAGGCAGAGATTGTCTTTTGGTGCTCTCTTTGAGCTTCCCTTGGTCCACGAGCTTGCTGCTTCAGTTCCCCTTGGTCATGTGTAGTTGTGCACAAGAGGCTTTCCATAGCTTATCTAGGCTAATTTATCCATCATAAAATGCTACACGCATCCGGGCATGGTCAAAAGCCAGTGATGCATCTGAATGTGAAATTAAATCCAGACATCTTTAGCCAGGTGGATTGCAAGTATAGAAATGTTTGGCACTTGGAGGTCGGGGAGTAGCAGTATGATCCGAAGTTGGCTTTTTAGTGTATCTTAATACCAAACGTGTGCGTTGTTTTATCTCTAATAAACAATAGAAGGGCGTATGATTGTACACTTTCATTCTCAAATTCCATGATTAGTGAACTTGCTGAATGTAGCAACACCTTTTTCCATTATGATCTTATTGCAGTGGTAGTACGTACCTAAGAGTCGGCCAAACATGTGCCATTTCTAATTATCTGATATCCAGCAGCTCTATTAGCTCGATTTATCCAGAGAATGCAATAGAGAAGAGCAGTATGACTGTTAGTTTTTTTTTTTCTTTTTTCTTTTTTCTTTTGACAGAATAGTATGACTGCTAGATGAGTTCCAAGACAACTGCTTTTTAAAGTACTAGGGGGGGCCAGGAGAACACTCACAAACACATGATATGGACAAGAATCAGGAATCTTTAATGATTTAATCATGACAATAACACTTTCACAATATCTCTCATGCTCACATTTTACAAAGTTGAGGGCTCTATATACATGCCCAAGATCCTGTAGAAGACTGGCTCTGTCTTTTTTTTTCACATAGTAGTATAATAATCAGAAGCCTACCTGTGGAACCATTCATACCATACATGCATGATAAAGAAGTTGTATCCTCCTTCCATTTTTCGCAGCACCTGTTGTTGGATTCTCTATATGCCAAAAACTGCGAGACGACCTCTATCCCAGTGCACATGCTTTTTTTCTGGGAAAACCATATACCTTTACATCTTCATATATCATATACTTTATGCTTGTCTGAAACATCAAGCCATGCACCTGCAAGTTGGATAAATTCAGACTATGAAATGCAAATAGCTCCGGATGCCGATAAGAGAAATCTATCAAATGTAAGCATTCGTTGGTAGAGGTTATAGAGGCTGACAAGAATTAGTACTAAAAACCCCAGGAAGCTGTGCTGAAGCACCAATACGCAGTACTGAGAAGTGAGAGCAAGGAGCATCTGACCTCCAATGGTGCATCTAATTGGTTTCAGCACCCTTCTTTAACTTTTTGCTATGAAGAGACACAGTTTTGATCGGCCTTCTGTAAGTACACTCTTCAAAATGCATTGAACAAAGAAATTTGATACTAAACTTTATTCTCTCTTTTTTTTGTTCTTGGTTTGCTTCTAGCATTCCCCCAAGCAAGATATGTCTCAGTTTGAACAAGATCAAGAAAGGCATATTCAAACTGTTCGCTTCTAACCAGAATACAGAAGAACTACTCGGTTAGTGAAGACAAAGGATATTCTTTCTCAAACAAGAAAAATAGTGCTTTGCAGGCGCGACATAAAAGTCCTAACCATTTCACCAAGCAATCAGCAGCATTTGCAGCTTGCAGTGCTTTTGGACACCAACTCAAAAGGTTATTTATAGAAAACTGAATTTACTTTCATTGCATAATGTGAATATAATTTACGATATGCATGTTTAAGGTTTTACATAATTGCACCCTACCTCCCTCTATAAACACAAATTTCTTTAACTAGGAACAATCATGTTCTCCCAAGCTGTACATAAGCACCTCACTGGATGCAAATGATGAGACGAGGATTGAAGCAAATTTTAAGCTCTTGAGCTTTTCGAGGCTTCCTGATGATTCACAGCTCTGTAAAACCAAATGGCCATATCATAATTAAAGGAAGCAAAGAGACATCTAAATGTAAAGTTCGGTTGCTTAGTAGTATTATGAAGTCATAAGAATTCAATAAAAGTAAACAGTTCAGGAAACTGGAATAATGAAGGGCAGAGTTTCTGCAACTTTGTGTGGTTTTCAAAAGACTAATTTAAAACTGTGAATATAAAGGAACACCAACTTATCCCTATGCAGAAACGAAGAGGAGTTGCCTTAATTTCTGATCTTAGAAGCAAACATAGTAGATTCAATTACACTAAAATTACAAAAAAAGGATTAAGAACTGCAAAAAAAAAAAAAAAAAAAAAAAAAAAAAAAAAACAGAGCTTGAAGATAGGAGAGGTTGACTACTCCTAATTCCAGATTGATATTTCTGCCATTTTATGAAAACAGAATGTGAACTTACTGTTTAGAGGGACCCTACATATATTTCCTCTATGAAACACTTAAGACAGTCTCTCTCTCTATCTCTCTTTTGAGGGGAACTTAAGACACTCTTTCTCCAGTACAGGTAACATTTTAGTCAAAAGGAGAAGCAAATCATGATAAAATTTAGTTTAACACACTCCAAGAGGCAAAATGGCGAAACAAGTATATACCTTCTTGAGATGATTGGGGTTTTGCTTCTTGGTTTAGTATCCTCTGACTTCACCAACACTTCCTTTTCTCTAGACGCCGCTACTCTCCTCATCTTCTTTTCTCTAGACGCCGCTACTGCATCAACTTTTTTCTGGAGCAACTGCATAGGAATACAGGCATATGTCACAAAAAACATAAAGGAAGAATTAAAGAAACTGAGGAATGCTTTTAATTATCTAAAAGTTCGTTGTTCACATTGATTTCATCATCCTTAGCACTCAACATATGATCCTTCTCCTCATGTGATTTTCTTAAGTTGATGACTTCCTTTTGCAGTCTGTCATACAGAAAACCTGATACCATATCTTCATAGGCATCTTCTGAACCACGCTTATTTTTTGACTTGATGTCACCAACTCCTTTGACTGTAACTTCTTGTGGAACCACTTTTTTTCTTTGCACAGTAACATCACAGTCATCTTCTGAACCACCCTTGTTTTGCAACTCAATGTCACCACAACCTTTGGCTTTAACTTCTTGTGAAGGCTCCGTATTTCCTTCAATAGAATCACTTATATTACCATTAGCGTTAGCAATTCTTTCTGCATTATCCTTCCCATCATCATCAAAAACTTTGCTTTTTGGAGCCCAGAAATTCTTTCTAACCAGATTTTCTCCAATAGCAAACTTGTTTTTCAAGCTATTTGTTGGCTTGATATTTCTGTTGGTGATAACACCTTCTGATGCGGAATTAGGCTGTTGTAAAACTGAGAGTCTAGAGGCAGAAACAGAAGCCCTTGAATGAAATGTTGGTCTCTTTTCTGGTTCCTCATTTGAAGAGCACCCAAATTTTTTCTTGGAGTTCTCAACTTGCTTTGGTGATAAGCTTGGTGCTTGCTTTAGACCTTCTTCCAATGTCTTCAGCCTCAAATTTAGTTTATCCTGTACGTTAAATTCACATGAAAAGCCAAGGAATAAATGTAAAATATAGTACAAAAAGACTTACCCAAAAAAGTGAGCTGTAAGATTTCATACCTTAAGCTGGGCTTCTGCCTTGGCAGTCCTTTCTGCTACAGCTACCTTATCCCGCAACCGTTGCATCTCTCCCTACAAATGCATCACCATTTAAGTCAAGACATTAAATGTAACTAATGTTATCCATCAGTTTATCAAGACAGACAGAATTTAAAATGATAATGCATGTATGATCTATGGCTATGCTATTTGCTATCTTTTCAGACCATGTTTAAATAGCATCAGTAATTTCTTATGCTTTTGGAAAATAGAAAGGCTTCCTCTTTCCCTTCAAATAACATCAAGAGCATTGGAATTTCATGAAAATGAGGTAAAATACAAACAGTCAGGAAAACCATTGAAAATTCTTGCATTTTGTTCAAATCAAAAGTACCTGCAAAAATCTTCGCTCTTCCAGCCATTGCTTGACAGGCATGACTTTGCCATTGCCATCCTTCCACTCATTTGCGACCACAGTTGCCACCCGATTTGCTGAAACTTTAGCTCTTGCTAGCTCTCTCTCAAGAGTTTTTTTCTCTTCCTAGAAAATAGATGATGATAAATTAATGCCCCAAATTAACCTCTGGAGAAAGAATCATAGAGGAACAGATGATGACAAACTAAAACCTTACATATAATTCAGCAACCTGCCGCTGATAGTCACGCACAGCATTAGCAGCTGCACCGCCTGCAAGAATATATTCTTCAAGTTCATGAATAGTTTGAGTAAGCTTTTCCACTTCTACAATCTTCTGACGATTTGTTTTCTCCAAAAGCTTATTTTCTTCCTGCACCATGATAAAGGAATCCAGAAAGGTTAGTGATCTAACTTCCCACAGCTTGTGCACAAACAAAAAGGATACATCTATGGTTATGCCTGGCATATCTCTATTTGCCTCCTCAATTCAATGTTCTTGTTTTGCACAGTCTCTACTATCAGTGCCCGTTCAAGAGCAATACACAATATATTTTTTGCTTCAATCAAAGCCGCCTCTTTAGACTTTATGAGCCGTTCCAGAGCCTTTTTATCCTCTTGAAGTTTCGTAATCTGCAGTATAAGTCCACAAAATCAAAAAACACCAACACTACAGATGTTTTTTGTTATAATGGTATCAGAAGAACCTATGCCTCATACCTTATTCTTGTACTTTTTTATATCAGACTCAAGTGGGGCAATCACAGCCTCAACTGGAAGGTATTCCTCATCCTTTTGACATGCATGAACTCTTCTCAAAGCTGCCTCTGCAGCAAACAGTGCAGCCAAGGCTTCTTTTTTCTCATTGATTAGCCTCTTGATCTCAAGATTCTGTTTAGCAATATATCTAAGTTGTAAAAAGGCTATCCATCTAAAGTGAACTATATTCACAGATTCCAAATCTAAAGAAACAAACAGAACACCTTCTGTTCTAGTTGCTTCTCGGCAGCTCTGAGTTTGTCATCAACTTTCTTCAATTCATTATTAAGCTGGAAAGAATAGGACATAGAATGACTTTAAAATAAACACCCACGATATCCAAATAATTACATTTCAGAGGAATTCAGTACATTCATTACCTCCACTACAGCTTTATCTTTCATAAGTTCCGTCGCTTTCAAAGCCTTGATTTCATAGTTGGCAAGTCCCAACTCCCTCTCCTTGTCTGCAGATCAAAATAAGGACTTAAGCAAGCAAATGAATTGGAGGTGTGTATTGCTACATTTAACTAAGAACTCACTCCAATTAAATAGGCAAATTAGTAGTCTAACTCATAATTCATAATTCAAATAACTATTGGCTCTCTTGACGGGTAACCAACAACTCTTACTAATATTCATAGTAAGAAGGAGGTGTTCTTAAACTGCAAGACATAAACACAACCAATAAGCTTTATTGGGAAATCCGGATCTCTAATTGCCTCTTGCACTAATCTGAACATGAACTCACATCGGTCATGTTATCCCCTCAGTGATTAAAGCCAGTACCACATTATAAAAGGATGACTAGTGCCTCTGTCTCAATATTAACCTTGCTTTTAAATACCACTCATCCTACATCCACACATTTCATATTAAGATCATTTGACATATAAAGCAGCTCATAAATTAGAAATTTTACTAAATGATATTTAGCTTTCAAGTGGTTCTAAAAATTGTATCAGAATCAGGCCACATGGATATATGGGAGAAAAAAAGCAGGCAAGTCATGAGATTTGTGAATATTAGGTATCATTACTAATAAATTTATATTTAGGTCTTGGTATAAACACAGTATAGACACCTCTGACATTCAAAAGTTTCATATGCACAAATCGCATATCTAATTCACAACAAAAACTCGGACCGAAAAAAAAAAACCACTTTTTTTTACAAAAAAGGTGGAGACAAAGCGTATCCATTTCTTCATCTCAGATATTAAATGAAAATTCTGTAGAGTCAATAGGATATATTAGATGAAGAATCTCAAACTCATATGTGCTAATCTAGAACTAATCCAATATATCGTCTCTCTACTGATTAGGCTGCCCATCTCCAATGATATCCCATAAAATGGCAAAGGAGCAAAACCCTATGGTAAAATTATAGAAACAAAGAAGTCTGGCTAAAGAATTTTGCAGCTAAAAACAATAATAAGAGGGCCAAGAACGAATGCAGCACCAAACTGCAGAGAAAAATAAGAATAGGCAGTAGGAGTTAAAAAAAATTTTCCTCTCAAATTTCTTATGCCATAAATTTTTGTCCATGTTGTTTAAAATGGAAGAACAGTAACTTTGGCTTTCTGCTATGCATAATGCCCAAGTAATTGCACCAGTATTTCTGTCATACCTTCATGTTAATAACAAGGGTCAAGCTTTAGGTTATGACATATTACAATTTTCAGATTCTTTTCAGGCTTACTTGGAAGAAATGAACCAGAAGTAAGGGAGAAATAGTTATCTAATGTCAAGAAGAACATGATTAATATTAAAAGTGATAAAAAATAAGTATATACAGCAGGGTTTTTTTTCTATTTTTTTAAGTCTAGTTTGTTTTGTGATAAATTATGGCTTTCTAGTATACTACATATTGGTATACATCATTTTCATGGGTAAGTTATATATCAAAAAGAAAACTCAGTGACTTGGTTCTTAACTAACAATACAAATCAAGTCATGTTACACCATCAATGACCTGAGACCAATGTTCCAGAAAAGGGGTCGGTTTTATGCAGGCAAACATAAGCTTTATTTTACTTGTTAGTAGCATCAAGTAGCCATATGGTCTCCAACAGTAAAATTTGTTTCCTTATGACCTCAAACTGTTCTCAGAAGACCACAAGCAGCCATCAAGTATCAACTAATTCTGAATGAATTTTCCTTCAGTCATTATCTATACTGTAAAATAAACCACCTACATGACTCCACAGTAATCTCGATCCAGTCATCAAAAAAAAAAAAAGAAGAAGAAAGAAAGAAAGAAAGAAAAGCCACAAATTCCAGCAGAGTCAGAAGTACAAGTCAATCAGAAAAAAGGTGCTAAGCTCCCCTATTCTTTTGTACGAATTATTTCTACTCCTCCATGGAAATAGAACGTTAAACTAGAACAATGTTTAACCATAGAATCTCCGGGACATAAGAACTAAATAAAGAGCAAGCCAATCAGAAATTACAAACAGAATACTGTCGATTAGAAGAACAGACGAAATGAAATGGAAACCGAAGTTCACCTCCTCAAGGAAACCTTAAAAAGAAAAAAAAAAATCCTCCAAGGACAAATTTTTGATAAGAATTAACGATGTCCATTAAACTTCGTTATAAAAGGAACGACCTTTCCTTCATGCAAGACAATAAACACTTGAAGCAGAACACCCAGTACAAAACAAGAGCAAAGGAGTCTTGTACATAAACATACCTCTAAGCTGGTCCTCCAATCGATTGAGTTCGATCATAACAGGATCTGGAGGGCTTGGAAACATCTCCTTTTCACCAGCTTCGCCCAGGCTACCCATCTCCCTCGCAGTCCTCTATTCCAGACTCCCCTGTTTCCCCTGCTTCCCCTACTTCCCCTGTTCGAACTTCGTAAGAGAGAAGCCCAGCAGACAAAGGAGGCTGTTTGGGGTATTTATAGTATGGATTATGTGTAGAAGAAGCCATTTTATCAATGGAATTAGATTCCACAGACAGAGAGAGAAGGCGCGTTTCGTCGCTGAGAAGAAGGGAGAAGATTTTTAGAAAAAAAGAAAGAAAGAAAAACTCGACGTAGACTGAAGAGAAAGCCGGCTGTTTTATTGGTAAATAGGTACCAATTTGTTGGTGCAAGTGGTTAATAAGATTTCTGTCTGAAGTTTTAGATATGGGAATCAGGGCAATAAACCCCACAGGACCAGAGAAAAGATGGGCTAGGTCTATTTTCCAACGGTTTCATATATGATTTGGAGGATTGGTGATGATGGCTAGCTTTAACTCTCGTTCGAGGGAAGATTCTCCCAGGGGACCAAGGAACAAGAAGTCCCAAGCCAAATTTCTATTTACATCCTATATATATATATATATATACATACAAGAGAAGGAAAAAAAAAGAAAGAGAGAGAGAAAACGCGTATAAGAAATGGTGTGCAGTTTATTTTCAATTAGTACTTTGTGTTTGCACATTTTCTTGTGTCGGCCGTCGTTAATAATAATAAAAAAAAGATAGAGATGGGTTTTTAAATTATTCAATTTAACTAGATAAAAGCTCTAGAATTTATTCTGAAAGATGGAGCTCAGGAGCTCCAACTCTTGTAAAAAAAGTTCAATCATATGATATATGCAAGGCCTCCATGTCTTACAGATTTGTCATCATAACTTCTAGTCAATCTACAATGATACATAAATCCTAGAGCATCTCAATGGAAAACAAAACGGGAGCCTCCTCCAAATGGAGAAGGCTGATCATAATTTGAGCTATGACCTTGTTTGTGTCAAAAATATCAATGTGAAATGGTTTTTCTTCTTTAATTAGCTGGACTTGTAAGATATACCCTCAGTCTGCTGACATAATGGATTCAATTACTGAGATCACTTTTGATTTGCAAATTTGTAATTTAATTCAAGCCCAGGATTATAGTTTTATATATATATATACTTTTAGAAAACAAAATGATATCAGATTCTATGAATATTATCAGACAGCAGTAACCAACACAGCAAGAGCAGGACAATATAATTCCGACAAAAAACCAAGCTTTGAGTTCTTGTCTCCTGGCAGCTGCTGTTTTAGAATACCTTGTTTCTAGACCCGTTCATTGTTTATTTTGAGAAACCAACATTTGACAAAAAAAAAACACTTCCAAGCTCACATCTGTTTGCAGTCATGCAAAGATCATCCGGACGTTTGTTTTTTGAAGGCTGAAGTAGCTTGAAAGATATCACTAAAAACTAGACCAAGCTCCCTTCCTTTGCTTGAAGGACTGTCCCGTAACACCAGGGTTGCTCTCCCTGGGACACCTTGCCATATGGCCTTTGTTGTTTTGTTCTATTTTATTTGTCTTGTTGAGAAGACAAAGGAAAGGGTCTATCATTCACCAACACCATGATAAAGTCAGAAGCCATCACAAACATTTCCACAAACATCACTGAATATCGCAATCTTCCTTTACAGCATGGAGAGTTTTGGAACAAACAATTGGTGCGAATCGATGAGAACACAGTATTATACTTTGTTTGACATCTCAAGAAGTGGGGTTTCCACTGACACGTTTTCTTACTTTAGCTAAGACAATGATATGAAGATTATCTAAGTTCTTGGCAGTGGTAGGTGGTCTCGGGCTACGCCACAGATACTAAAACCTTCAATATACTTCTTGGAAAAGATTCATATCCATCATAACATCATGGAACAATATCAAGAACAAATGAACTGTTTTTTTTCCTCATTTTTTTTCTTCCATGAGAAGATAATTTTCTTAATGGTGATTCTTTGATGACAAGAACATGCATCCTACAACCTGCAAGTTTTCAATGATGGCATGAGATAAGGATCTAGTGTACCGATGTCGGTGAGAAATCATGTGGCCCAAAGAAGATTGGGTTTAAACTTGTACACACTGAGGTAGGTGAGGAGAGTGACATTTTGTGTGGCAAGGGAAGGGTAGCTTAGGTGGTTCTGGATTTAGAAGCTGTGGAGATAACACAGAGAAATGGCATGATCATCGCGGTGCTGTCGACAATGAACATCATGAACTGGTAAAATTGGCGTCGACAGGCTTAAAACGCAGGCATGCATCATGACCAGTTACTACTGATTTATCATAGTCCATGGAAATTTCAGCATGGAACAATTCAGTGTTTATTTCTTCATCAAAAAGTATTAAAAAAGATATTTAGATTTTGAAGAAATAAACAATATAGAAACGATACTTAATGGAACAAAATGTAATTTAAGGGGAAGCTTTTCATGAGATTTTCTACAACATAGAATCTGGAGGAATGTGTTTTAGGGACCTTTAACACTTCTGTGAGAAAAATTTGGGGGGCCTTAATGTTGAATTCCAGCATGAGCTTTTATCCGTGGTTTGTGATGGACTGCCTTCATCAGCAATTTCTGAAGGACAATTTTTAAGCTGTTGAATTTTATCTGACATTTATTACCAATTTTCACTACCCACCGCAATAAATCGGCCAGAAGAATTGCAATGAAATATAAAGGATGGGCGCTTTAAAAATATATCCTCGACATCCATCAAGATTCATCGACGTTTGATATCCTCCCGGGACTTCAACATCTTTGATTCTTTCTTGGCTATTTCCTCTTTTCCTTTCAAGTTTAGTCCTTGTCAAGGCAAGCCTTTCCTCTTTAATTGTTTTTCAAGCAAGTTTAAGAGAAAGCGATTGTAGCATGTTCCATTATGTAAATCTTTGACCACTTTTTCATTAATGAGAATGATGATGTCGATAGGATCTTTTTAAAATTGGAGACTTCAAACTGGTTAATCACAAGAAGAAAAACATTACCAACCACAAATATGGTGTGTACTCTGATCCTCTTAAATCATGAACAGCATGGCCACATAATATCCTTCCTCTCTTCATAAATAATCTACTTTCTGCTGATCTTATTAAGGATTCTGTCAGAACTCCAATGCAGAACAAAAATTGTCAAATAATATCTTTTGCACATATTTTGCATTAGAGATTCCATGAAGCATCCCGACGTTCAGTATAAATTGCATGACTGTAAATGTCAAAATCTGTTTTGAATTCTAGTCAAGCAGTAAAAGAGTGGAGTTTCTGAAGCATGGAGAAGCACAGATTAACAAGCTAAAAACATTAAGCGGTAACAATTCATTGTACAAAGATAATTAGAGATCAACATTTATCTGTTAGCTTCTTAAAAGATCAAACGAAATTAAACTGAATTGAAATACTAACAATATGTTGTCTACTTTGGCTGGACACAACACATCTTCCTTTCAACTTGGTCTATCCAGCATCAGAATAGTCTGTGTGAACAAAAAAAACTACACTGGTGAAAGCTAAACTTCTTGTACTCCTACACCTGATGTTAAAAAGGCCTTGTATAGTTGTATCTGTCCCACATTCATGTTTCCCCAAAACTGCAAGAAATGGCTCTCTTTTTAGCCTTCATCTAGATTGTCCTCCGTGCGACTTTCCAGGAATCAAAATCCGAAGAACCCAATCTCAGTTGCTCTCTCCTTTTCAAACATCTCAAAATATTGATATATGATAGTCACAGAAAGTAGTATCCCCGTTCCAGAACCAATTGCTCCCATGAAATCTGCAAGAACCGTCAAGGCACCGATGCACATGCCCCCAAATGCTGCAGCAGTTGGAATGTAGCGGTTCAACTCCTTCTGTAGATTGGACTCCCTATGACCAGGCATCACCATTTGTTGTTCCTAAAACAAAACAATAAAAGTTAAAATAAAATGTCATTGTCAAATGATCAGCATAGATAAGGTGAAAATTTCCAAATAAAAGAGTAGAAGTTAAGAAAACACCTATGCAGTAATAGATTTTCAGGTGAACAAGAATTACTTTGTGACTCATAAACTGGTTCTTGTATGATGCAACTAGGGGGAATAAAGAGCATAATTGTTCTATTTATCCTCACGACATGATCTGGACTATGGGGCTATGTACTGGTCATGGACCTTATCTAGCTTCAAGAATGAAATTCACAGTGAGACCATAAGAGTTTTGTATGAATGCACCGAACAGGTCAGAATTGCATATGCAAGGTATAAAATTATAATTATAGGATTGAACCTGCTGTCTCATTACATGCTTATGAAGAGAAAAAAAGAAAGACCACTTGTGAGCCGAAGGTCTATTGCAAGACCCACACAGACCACCACCAAACTATGAACAGATAAGCAAGTTTAAGGGCTCAAAGAGGAAGCACGAGATTCCAGCCTTGTTATGGGCATGTCTATGGTGAACTTGAGGTGCAAGGCATGCCCATCTACAACCCAAGTTCCTTGCCTACCACAAGAGAATGTAACTCATCCAGCTACTCCAGATGCGTATCTTATGAGCACCTCAGAAAGGTGCCTAGGCCAAAAAGCACGCCTTCAAGATTGTTTATGTGGTTTGCATGCGTATGTGTCTCTATGAGTGTGTTTTAAGTGAGTGTATTTAGGGTGTATGTGTGTGTTGAAGAGGGGGGGGGGTGTGGAGGAACAATAAATTATTACTTTTTTGCATTGTATTTCTATTATTTTTGACATCAAATATATTTACTTGATGAATTTATTACTTATATGAGTGAGAATAGACAATAAATGTTAAATATTTGATAAAATATCTAACAATTCTAAAAATAACAATACTCAAATTGAAGATCCCCACCATTGAGTTTGATCTACACCTTCAAGAATTGGTGGACATTAGAAAATCATATATTTTTAGGGATCTTTAACATACATATCAAGTAAAAATAAAAATAGCATTAATTGCATTAATGGGCTAAAATCGATCCAGTAGGATCACCCTACTAGATGTGGACCACTATAGCCACTATAGGTAGGTCTAGGCAAAATCTAGGAGCGAGATCTGCTATATTGTAAAGCTAAGTTGCATGTCAAACTTCTAAAGATCCTAACTTGCTCATATGATATCTGAACGATATGCTCTTTTTTCTAAATCAGAAAACTCTTCAAGATCTACAATATGACGTTAAAGATATTGGAATAGCTAGTATTCAAGTGCCAAATTCCATCATTTGGGCCTTGAAACAGGTCAATCAAAGTGAAAATTTTTCATTATGGGAGAAACTTTATCCAAACATATCTCTCAATCCAGAAAGAATTAAGCAAGGTAGCTAAAGACAAAATTGATGTGGAAGTTGATATAGGATTTTAGATTTTCTATGGTCATTTCCATTAATCATGTCTATTTTGGAAAAGTTGTAATCTCTTTTAACTGAAAAAGGAATTCAACCTGGACTATTAAAGGGCAGATCTCACTAGTATAAATAAAGATTTTGTCGTTTAATTTTATCATCACTGGTGAAAAAAAGGAACCTAGACCCTACTTTGCCTATTTTCCTATTATATAATATGCTTTTAAGAGATTTGAGAGCAAATTCCTTCTTTTTCCCGAATCAGATCAAAAATATATTATAGACCATATTAATTGATTGCCCACTTCATTAATCATGATTTCATTAATGCATTTTGATGACCCAATCATAGCAAAATGTGGTACCATGCTATTAAAATCGTTCATTGTTCTTAGGTTAAAGGCTACAAAGCACATGAATTTTGATTTCTAGGCATTTTTTCATAATATAGATCATTTTAAGGGTGCACTTGTCTAAAATGTTTTTATATATGTATATGAACACACACAGATACATATGTATATATACATATATATACATATATACATACATATATATATATATATATATGTATATATATATTGCACCATACTTTGCTAAGGTTCTCCTCACTTAGAGCCTTGTACCTAGATCTGAGATATCTTAATGTTTTGCACCTTGTGCATCTAAGTTGTCAAGCTGCCTCTTGAATATTGATATGATGGTTCCCAACCACCCGTGTTGAGTAGTCTACTCTGAGGTCTTGCACAGGTAGTGCATACCAGAACTAGAGCAAGAAATCCAGTTGATAATAAAGGCATTCAGGCATCTCAACTCGGAGCTTCAAGACAAGTTTTATGATCATTTCAAGCTTAACGCCAACATGGCAGATTATCAGGACCCCAAGGTGGAGTTTGGTGTTTATAGCGTGTTTTGAAACTAGTGCAAGCTCTTACTGCTCTTTAACAAACAAGGTAGGTGCCGTACTGCTCTTCAAAATTAAGCTTAGAGTACACACCTTAAAGCAAGATAGTTATCATAGAAAAGAACAAAGACTCCCAAACACTTGCATTGCTTGGGTCTTGGATTCCCTAACTTAGAACTTGAATGGCTACAAATGAGAAAATCTTTACCTAGTATAGACTTGCTGACTACACAAAGACATTAGGACATAGTAGAAAGCTTTCATCAGTTAGACCACAGATCTCTAGAAACTTCTAAACTGTTCTATATTTCTGTTATATTAACCTTATAAATGAGGAGTCTGAAGTATCTAAAATCCCCAACAAAACCTCCGACCATCTAATAACATACAGTCACAAGTTGTAGTGAACGAAAGATGAAGCAAGTCAACCCAGATATAAAACAACACCCTTTTTTTTGAGTTGGCAGATGTAGCTAACGCTATGAAAATCTTATGATATGCCCTGAAGAATTAGTAAAAAGAAAGACCAATACTGTTTAATAATTTCAGAAGACATAAGTGTTCTGAAAACAGTATTATTTGCAAAAAAAGAAGACAAAAACTGAACATTTGTCATTACATTAGGCATGACCGTATCCATACACTTTTTATAAAGAAAAATTAACACAAATATAAATGACAAAAGAGATAAGATGAACCTTGAGCTGTTTAGCCACATCTCATGCTGATGATCCAGAAACCTCTATCCACGTCTTTGAGAAAAGCGCACAAGATAACAGCATAAAAACTATATAGAAGAGAGCATGGAATGGATTGGCAGCCATATCTGCCAGGCTATAGAGCACAATTTTCAGCCAAGAAGGTAATAATTAGTGAAGGATTAAAAAAAACTGACCAACAAATGTTGATGAATACAGAATAGTTTAGTGAAAGTAAGCTAACAAGACCTAATCAAACAAGAGCTTAGGTCGGTACACCAACATGAACAGAAATAACACTGGAATAATAGACAAACTGCATAATCACCTTGATGGTGCTGTCACGTAGTAAGCAAGACCACCTACAGGGATGGATTGACCTCCTGAATATTCTGATTGCTGCCACTTTCCCAGCAGATTTACAAAAAAATTTCCACTGTACCTCCTGTACAGCAACTGCAGTGAAAGAGTTAAAACCTTTTGGAGGTAAAGAAAATTTGAAAGTGCCATATCTCATACCTGGGAAATGAAGTAGAGATTGGAAACAAGTGCCAATTGTAAGATGATGGGCATGTTAGAGGTGTAAAATAGCTTGATAGGGTAGGAGCCCTGTTGACCCCGGGCATTCTTCGATCTCACAGGTAGAACAATACGAAAACCTTGGAAAAAGATTACAATAAGAAAGACCAAAACTGTAGCAAGCAGGTTTGTCACATTTGGAAGATTCTGATGGTAGAAAGCCTCATGAAGAGCTCGGACCTTGTCTGTTCGAGTTATCAATAAATGGAACAAAGCAATAACAGCACCTTCAAATTCAGCACCTCTTCCACTGTTAATAGTAGTGGGGCTGAATGCCTTCCAGATAATGTTTTCACTACAAAGACAATGTGAATTGGTTTATCAACATCTAAGCTTGTGTATTAATTTAAGGCAAAAAATAGAGATAGAAAAGCAATTAACTCACCAGATGTTGGTTGCTATAAATAAAGAAATACCAGATCCAAGACCATATCCTTTCTGAAGAAGTTCATCTAAGCAAATGACAATGATGCCAGCAAAGCAAAGTTGTAGGATTATGAGTATAGCATTTCCTGCACCAAGTTGACTGACACTGCCATACATCCCAGACAGAACATATGCAACTGCCTCACCAACGGCGATTAAGATGCCCAGTAAATTCTGTGCGCCATTTCTGTGAAAACGACAATACATAAATACCAGCCTTTGGGGAGGAGGAAGACATTTATTGCTCTAGAGTAAATTTAACAACCTTTTACACAATAATGAATGCAGAAGGCATGCATTCGTGGCTAATCTCGGTCTCCTGTATTTTAGGTCCCTTTTCAAGCAAAGGTAGGACAATTAATGGTGAAAAGACATGGAACAGCATATCTCCACCAAACAACATGCCAGATTGCTGGTCTAATCCTAACGGGAATCAAAGCGATGACCACATCATCTATGTTCCCTCTTGTTATCTAATGAACATCACATTTATACAAGGTTTTAAGTAACAGTGGCATGGCGGGGCATCCCACCATCCCGAGTTTGAGACAAGACGAGTTGGGAAATGGATTTGAGATGGTATGGGATATCTCCCATCTTTATTATTATTATACAAGACTTCCCAATCCATGGAAAAATCAAGACAGCCCTGTCCCATGGTACTTAAAACCTTGCCTTTGTATAAGCCTTGTGCCCGTCCTTCCTCAAAGATCTGAATATAAGATGCAATAATCCACACTAACTTGTCAATACATAATCTTAATAACATATTCTTCTACAATAGAGTTGTTTTACCACCTCTTCAGCAACACATGTAAATGACTGGAAGTAAAACATCGAATACAAATACTTTATTTCCATAAGGTCAAATCATAATTCCTCAACTATACACCGAATATTCTTTGAACCTGAAGCTTGCATAAACATAATTTTATTCATATATGTTGATAAACTTCCATAAAAACAATAACATGATAAGAAAGTATTTATCAAGCCATCTCATATGACCATCAACTATTCAAAAATGAATCCAGATACTAATATGAGATTCAATGACATTTTCATAATTGAAGAGCAGCACATCTCATGTTTATATAGGTATACTAGGAAAAGTTGGTATTTGTGTAGCTTTCAGCTTGCCATATTACTTAAGTTGTCCATGTGTTAACACTCCATATTATACGTCCTTGTACATAAATGCAGGATGTCTCTATAGAGCTCACATTACAGTCTACATAACATGAGCAGAAAAAATAACAAATTAGTTATCAGTTTTTTTGTCATAAGGGAAAAGGATCATGATAGCAGAATACCGCATTATTGAAAACATACTATGCAAGCAACATTCATCCCTCATTGCAAAAGCAAATAAAATAAATGGAAAGACATCAACCTTCACACAAGAAAAAAGTTACACAGGATAGTAAATAATTTTCTTCAAAGGCATCATCTTTTATACAAGTAAAAAGTTTTAGAGGATAGTGAATAATTTTCCTCAAATGATGTTAACCCAGCATCATTAAGTGTGTGTTCCAGTTTGAGCAAGCAGTACTTACAGTAGAACACGATCCTCTCTTACGCTGTTGTCAACTTCAATAATCTTTGATCCTGTCAACAGTTGCATCACCAATCCTGAAGTAACAATAGGAGTAATTCCCAGCTCCATAACTGTCCCCCTATTCGATGCAAGGATAACACGCATCCAGTAGAAGGGGTCGGCACCTGTTGTTGAGTGAATGCCATAAAGTGGCAGCTGACTGCAGACCAGAAAGATGAAAAGAGATATTACAGTGTAGATCACTTTCTCCCGAAATGGAATTCTCCGATCAGCATTCTGTACCTCGGGCAAAATCGCCAAAAATGGTCTGACAAGATGCAGCACTCTGAACCCTCCCGTCATTTTCCTGCTTCCAGATCAGAGTAGCCAACTATTTAATTCACCACTCTTTGAATTTAGATAAATTTTGCATTCATCATTTAACAAGGGGTAGAGGAATTAGCCTTAAAACAGATTAGAATCCACATTCTCATTTTTCATTTGATATGAATTCGGATACCTATATTAAATGAATGCTGTAATTTGTGTCTATATTTATTTTAAACAGATGGAGACATGAACCAGAAATAAACAATATGGATATAAATTGGGTAGTTGAACTTTACAGGTAAAATATTGTTTCACTTTATGTTTTCTTATTTCCGAAAAAAGTATACAAGCTTTCCAATAAAAAGCAGCATCTATTTAATTACATGACTATTGTAGTGATCCCGATAATTTTGCTTAAATACACATTTTGAGTTAAAAAGTTGACTGTCAAGGATGCAATCCACCAAATTAAAGATGTCCCGTATGGAAAGAAAATTAACTTGAAAATATGTTGATGCTATAACCTCTTTCATTTTGGAGTTTAGAAGAGTTGCATGAGAACACATACGGTTGAAAATGGATTTGGAAGTTTACATAGATATTGGGTATCTGTCTAATGTCCCTATCCTATTTTCTTTGATGGATCCAACTATGAATACAGATTTAGTTGGATGCTAAAATTTGCATGTGTATCCAGATAACTTCAGATAAGAAAACTGATCCAGAAGGTTACCATTCAATCCTTCACCCCTCGATGAACTGCAATAAAGTTCCATTCAGCAGAATTTCATGGTTTGAAATTGTTTTGTACCTACAAGAACGAAAATTGCAATGTTGCATTGGTATAACTTGAACTTTCTACGAACCCCATTCCATAAACTCATCTATTTCATATTAAGATGGCATATAGTTCCGATCTAGAAGCACCTCAACACTACATGATGAAGAGATATAATCAAAAGGAAGAAATTTGATTGAAAGAAGAAGAGAAACAGCAAGATTTCTCAAGCAGAAGACAAGCACGGGAAACACATTTTTCCACAAAACCACGAGGAATCAAGAACCGGACCAATTCAGATCTAGGGCTACCCCGCGAAGCTATCAGACCGCGGATTTAAGATAAAATATAAGAAGAATCAATCAAAATATTCCATGCACAAAAAAAAAAAAAAACTTTTTTTAACGTCAAAATTCGACTTTTTGTTTGGAAAAGGCTGTCATACCTCCAGATACGATTAGATCCGAAGATCGAATAGCAGGAGAGGATCCCGCGAAGAACCTTAGCGGAACCGAGAGCGAATTCTTCCCTCTCTCCACTTCCTTGGCCTCAAAGGGTTCGAAATGAGAGAATGCGAAGAGAGGGAGGGAGTCGAGATGGACCCGGCCGGCTCGCGCTTTCCGGTGTCTTCCACGACGCTTCAGCCAGTAAATAAGAAACACGTGGCTCAAAGTAGCCAGCCAATCTCGTCGGACTATGATAACCCGGTGAATCCGGTGGCCCATCCAGTCTCATACTTTATGCGTGCCCGTTGGGTTGGACTTCCCGGCCAGTTTAGGAGAAGATGAGATAAACAAACGTTGTTGTTGTTGTTTCCTTTTCTTTTTCTTTTTTTTTTTTCATCAGCACTGCCATACAAATCGAAGGACAAAATACTAGAGGTAAAAAAACAGATACAGAGCAGATCCATAGAATATCTCTAGAATAAACAAACGTTTTTAGAATGCAAGAATAACCATGCAATGCGTTAGTAACTCTACTCACTCTAGATATGCTGAGACTAGACTTGAGCTTATGGGGCTGTTCACTGCTAATCTAGGATAGCCAGACCTTAACTCATAGGATTTTCTGATATTTTCTGATCTTGTTTTCTCAAATTAAAAATGATTTATTGATTATTTTCATTCAACTTAAATAATAATAGATAAGGTAGCATTGAAATGTTCCAAATCGCCATCTACTGTGACAACAATAGTCGAGTTAACATTAGGTTGGGAGTTGGGGATATGTTTTGATGCCCTAGGTAATGTTGCTGTTTTCTAGGGTAACATCCCCAACCAAAGAAAAAAAAAAGCTTATGGATATGTTTGGTTATCATAAGTGGGTAGCAAAAATTATCTCAGAAATTCTATAAATGTCTTAATTGTTGCATGTTCTTCACAAAAGAAGTGCATATAGTTAAAAGGTAAAATAAATTGAGAAGATTTCAATACAAATTGAGAATGCTTCCCTCTCTTTCTCTCATAGATAGGCAGAAGAAGTTACCTCCATCAAGAAAACAGAAAACTATCGTCCAGACTTTTTTAATGCCAGCAATAGAACATGGAGAATCAAGCCTTGTGACTTTGTAATCATGGATTATGAATTTTTAGGGCATAATATTTTTTTCTCTTTAAAGAAAAAAAAAAGAAGAGTAATTTCTTTCCAAGTAGAACTACGAAGATGGTCGTTCCTAGAACTTTGTGGAGCTTGCATATGGGGAAGGAGAGGGTAGAAGGAAAGCCACCAGAGTAAGATGAAGATGCATGAAACAAATTGTTTTGGTTGCCCAATTGAAAAGAAAAATATTTTATTTATATCAATAGTACATAGCTATCTTTGCATTAGATGATCACATGGTGTGCTATCAAGCATAGAAAACAATGTGCGCCTTCCTAGCTTCCAAACATTATGTTGGACAACGTTTGCCGCCCTCCAAAAAATTACATACAATTTTATGCATAACCATTTCCAATCTTTTTACAATAATAAAATTTTAAAAATAAAATATTTTTATTTTGGCTGCTTGAAGATGGAGAACAATAGGTTTTCTATTAAAAAAATTCTTTCCAAATAGGAATAAGAAAATGTAATCTCCTAGAAGTATTATGAAAATTAAGCAAGTGGAAGGAGTCGATAGAA
Organism: Phoenix dactylifera; assembly: GCF_009389715.1. Classification (NCBI taxonomy): domain Eukaryota; kingdom Viridiplantae; phylum Streptophyta; class Magnoliopsida; order Arecales; family Arecaceae; genus Phoenix; species Phoenix dactylifera. The sequence goes on from NC_052397.1 coordinate 16,869,398, forward strand.
GAGTCATGGAGGCATGGGGTGAAGATGACGATAAAATTATTTTTCTCTAAATGGTACATTACCTAGTTTACATTGGACGATCCCATGACACGACATCAAGCATGGAAAAGCTAAGCAAAATTTACCAAAAATTCTTTGCGATGCTTACAAAAATTAAATAAAATTTCTATGCACAGCTGCAACTAGTTCAGAAAAACATCATCCTCCAAATAGGTTTTCTTATTTTTCCGGCAAAGAAGTACCATTCTTGGATCACATTTGTGAGGATTAAAGCATTGCTCAAAACCATCACAAATGGTATATTGGAAAGCATTCTCTTTTGGGAAAAAAAAATAAACAGCAAACTCAAACACTTAAGAAATATATATATTATATATTGAAAATAATAACATTGCACAAGGGAGAGGAAGCACTGCCCCTCCCTCCCCAGCCCCAAAAAGGCTAAGAACAGGACAAATTCTTATTATAAAGCACTCGGAATCTCTTTGAATGCGACTGTAAATAAATTAAATTAAATCTCTGTATATATATCTCCTATCGCTTTCATTTCATCAAACCTAAACCTAGGTTTGTGAGCTAGCTGAAAAAAGAGGCTTTTTCTCCAATGGCCATCCCGGAAACCCTTTATGAGTGGCGGTACCACCTCCTCACCGCCGCCCTGGGCATCGCCGCCGCCGTCGGCATACTGCATATCCTCCCCAGTTTCCTAACCATCCTTGGCTTTTTCGCTCCCCTACTGATGTCCACTGCCCTAGTCCTCTGGACCGTTCCGATCATAGCCCGCTACTCGCAGAAGCCGCCAGAAGCCGCCGCCGGCGTGGTAGGCCGCGACATGCTGGACTTCGTGGCCGCCGGCCACGAGGAGCTGCCGCTGCTGATGCCGGAGGAGCTTGCGCCGCCGCCGCTTCTGCTCGACCAAAGGCCGCCGCCACTGATGCCGGTGGAGGAGATTGCGCCGCCGCAGCCCCCGATGAAGGAGAGGCCTCCGCCTCCTCCGGTGAAGGAGACGCCGCCACTGCCGCCTCCGGTGAAGGAGATGCCGCCTCCGCCGTCCGATGAGGCGGCGAAGCACCCGGAATCCCTGTAGAAACTTGTTCCAGCTGCACCGCCTGAGCGTTTTAATGTGACCCGGCCCGTCTCCGTGGCGGGATTGGATTAGATATCATCGGCGGAGCACCGGATCCGACAGGCGTCCCTGGGTGTGTCTTCCGGGGTAGTTAAAATAATCTGTGGCCTTTTGGATGTATTTTCTGTACGGAATAGACAGGGTCACAGGGGTTATTCAGAAAAGATTTAAGAAAAAAAATGTTGTAGATCTCAGACATCGGAATACAAGGATATTTTGGCAAATTGGTCTTTTGAGAACTTATCTCTCTCTTTCTTCTTTTTTTTTTTTGGTAAAAGAGATCCAGTCTTCAGGGCATAAACTTTTCATAGGTGCAGCTACAGTAGTAGAGCAGTACTGGTGTGATGTGATTATAGGATGTTCCAAATGTGATGATTCAATTGTGACCTATCTAATAGGGACAACAGGTTGGCATCATAGAATAATAATACTCAAATAAGATGATTTTCCTACAAAATCTTAAATAAGATTGCTTAGAATTTAGTTTTGGTTTTTGAGGTATGCATGGTGAGATATTTGGTGTTGTTTTTAAGCATGTGATGATTTGATTGTCACCTCTCTAACACTTGCAGCAGAGCCAGCACAATTATTTTTGTACAGGAGAGAAGCAATGTTCCAGTAACTAGTCAGGTACAACTTTCTCCCAAGAGAAAATGCTCAATATGATTACTGAAGCTCTAACTTTGGTTTTTCAGGCATGTATGGTAAGATAGTAGGAGTTGGTTTTTTAAGGCATATGATGATTCCAGTGTCACTTCTCTAGAGATTGTTAGGTTGGTATTACAAAAGAGCAATGCTTAAATGAGGGATGAATCCCTCTCTATCTCCAAAAAAAGAAGAAAAATCTTAATCTGATTACTCAGGCTATAAAGTTAATATTTTTGTATCTAGTGAGATACAAAGAGTTGTTATCTGGACATCGGATGGTGGTTGTCACATCTCTAGTATCCACAACAGGTTGGTATGACAGAGTAGCAATGCTCAATTAAATAAAGCATGGTTCTTGTAGAAAAATCTTAAACATGATTGCTTAGAATGTAATTTTAGTTTTTGAGGCATGTATAGTGCAATATTAGAAGTTGTTCCGCAAGCATGTGATGATTCGATTGTCACTTCTCTAACACTTGCAAAAATCAGGTAGTATGAAGAGGGTCAATGCTCCGAAAAGTTACAAGTCTCCTAAGAAAATCTTAAAAATGATTAGTTAAGCTCTAACTTTGGTTTTTCAGGCATTTATGGTAAGATAGTAGGGATTGCTTTTAGGTATATGATGATTCCATTATCACTTTTGTAACACTTGCAAAGAGCAATCTAAGATATATATCTCTTAGAAAAGTTTTAATGTGATTATGTAGGTTCTATATAGAATTCATATTTTATGTGTGGTGAGATACCAAGATTTCTTTTTGAGACATGTAATGATGCTTTCACATCTCTAATTTTCACAACATGTTGGCATAGTAGAATAACAATACTCAAGTAGGTTGGTATGGCAGAATAACCATGCTCGAATAAGCTGTGGCTCTTCCAGAAAAATCTTGAATATGATTACTTAGAAACTAATTTGGGTTTTTGAGGCATATAAAGTGAGATATTAGGAGTTATTTTTGAGCATGCGATGATTCGATCATCACTGTTCCAACACTCATAGCACAATCAAGCTAGCATGAAAGAAGAGCAATGCTTAAGTTTTTTTTGGAAAAAAAATCTCGAATGTGATGTTACTTAACCGCTAACTTTGGTTTTTCAAGCATATATAGGGAGATAGTAGGTGTTGTTTTCAGGCACATGATGATTTCATTCACTTCTCTGATGCTTGCAACATCATCGGGCCGGTACGATAGAAGAGGAATGCTCAAATAAGGTATGACTCTTAGAAAACTCTTAATATGATTGCTTAGGTTCTAAAGCTAATATTTTATGTATTCTGAGATACTAAGATTTGTTTTTCAGACATGTGATGATATAACTATCACTTCTCAAGCATTCACAACATAGTCAGACTGGTGCTGCGCAAATAATTAGGTACAACTCTTACAAACATAATCTTAAATGTGATTACTCAGAATCTAATTTTAATTTTCTAGGCATTTAGAGCAAGGTTATAGGAGTTGTTTTCTAGACGTGCTGATTCTTGGTAGCCATATCTCTAATACTCTCAAAATTATCAGGCTAGCATGACAAAAGAGAAATGTTCAGATAAGGTACAACTCATCCAGAGTATTCTTGAATGTGATTATGTTGAATCTAATTTTTGTTTTTGAGGCAAGGAATGTGAGAAGGTAAGAGTAGCTTTTTTTTAGGGATATGATGACTTGAATTTTTGCTTCTAGAGCATGCAACATGGCAAGGCTAGTACAACAAAAAAGCAATGCTTAGTTGATCACTCGAGGGGAGCTCTCTCAGTTGGTGAGAGGGAGCTGCCTAGAGCACTCCGAGACTTGTTACTTTTTGACTTTTTTGGATGTATTCACACTAGAAGTATATGAGTCATCCGTTATAGCAGCAAAAAAAAAAAAAAAAGCAATGCTTAAATGAGGTAAGACTCTTTATAAAAAATAATAGTAAACTTGACTATTTAGAATCTAACTATGTTTTTTAAGACATGTATGGCAAAATAGCAACAGTTGTTTTTCCTTAAGCATGTGATGATACAGTTGTCACTACTCTAATACTTGCAGCATAGTCATGATGTTGGTTTGATAAAAGAGAAATGCTCAAATGAGAGACAACTGATCTAGAAAATTCTTAAACATGATTGCTTAGAATCTCATGTTGGTCTCTTTGCAATGTCTTTCGAGAAAGTATAAGAATTTTCTTTTAGACGTGATGATTCAACTATAAATTATCTAACTCTTGCAACTCGATGAGGCTGGTACAATAAAAGAGCTATGCTCAAATAAGGTATGACTCCAACAAAAATATCTTAAATCATGATTACTTGAATCTAACTTTGTTTATTTAAGGCATGTATGGCGAAATAGTAGGAAATGTACTTGGTTATGTCATTACTCGTTATAGAATGACTACTACTTAGTCAAAAGAATTTGCTCATATGATCTGTGGGAGTTGTTTTTCATTACATCATTATTCATGACAGTGTATATTTTTTTGGAAGAAGAAACAGAAAGGAAAAGAAAGGCCATAGTATATAAGATGGTGTTCTTTTCTGGAAGCCAAAACCTCTGATAAGGTCCGAACCCTAGTTCGGATGGTAACATCTCTTACCCTCTTAGTAAAAGATTGGGGTTTGATTCTGGGTGGCCTCGGCCCTTCCCTTTCAACCCCCAATTAACTAATTTCCTCGATTCCATTAAACATAACACTGATGTAGTAGATTTTGATTCCAAGCATGCTGCCAAGCCTTTCTTGAGTTCGAGTTCCAATTATAAAACTAGATAGTGTCAAGTATTAGAGTCCAAGATAACATCTATAAATAGTTACCTATTTTGTAATATTTTATTATTTTAGTTCTAGAAAGGTTCCACTGTTAGTATGTTTTATGTAGCAATATGAGAGCCAGAGTTCAACTTTTGTTCATTTCTTCCTAAGCTAGTCTTTCCATAGTTCTAAATTGAATCTATCAAATTTAAAGAAAAAAGTTATGTAGATAAGCAGTCCAAACAAAACTCCGAAGGCCGAAGATATGGTCGTGGCTGTGAACGGAGAGGTGGAGACAATTCTGATGGCTCCAGTAAGAGGGATGAAGGGGTCAGATGGTCAAAATCAAAGAAATTAGAAAGGTAATGATCGAGCTCAATCCAAAAAAAATATTCAGTACCATTATTGCTAGAGATTTGGCTATATTAAAAAGTTTTGTTAATAACAGTATGCTAAATTGATTGAAAGAAAACAAGAGTTAGAAAAATCTGAAAAATTACCTTTTGCTTATAGTGCTATGAAAGAAAATTCTAACAGTGTTTGGTACGAAAAAAGTGGTTATGGCAACCATATGATAGGGAATCAGACCTATTTGTTGATCTACACAAGTCTGTGAAGAGCTCTGTGAAGATAGGAAATGGCTTTGAGAGAGAGATATATAGAAAATGACATAGTTGTTGTAAAAATCTCTAATATTAACGAAATTCATAATGTGCTTTATGTTCCTAGATTGGATTCAAAATTGTCTAGTGCAGGCCAATTTTTGAGTGAAGGATGCTATCTTATTTTTGAACATTCAAAGTGTCTTATTTATGAGAAATAAGTAGAAAGCATCTTTTGCTTAAAGTTTCTGTGGTTAAAAATAATGCTTTCCCATCATTTATTGTGATGAAAGTATTTTTGGAAGATGATTAGTTATGACACTTTATATGTGGATATGTTAGTTTTAAAGGGCTCAATTATCTCTTGCATCAAAAAGATATGGTAGAAGGATTTCCTTTAATCTAACATGATGATATGATTTGTGATGGATGTATGCTAAGGAAGCATCATTAATTGAATGCTTTTCTAAAGAAAATTAATTGGAGGGCTCAAGGTTCACTTGCTTTATTTGTGGATGATTGCAGTTGGATGACTTGGGCTTATTTTTTCAGAAGAAAATCTAAAGTATTTTATGTGTTTTGAAAATTTAAAAATCTTAGTAGAGAATGAAAGTTTCTATGTGATTAAAACTCTTTTAATCAATAAAAGAGGAGAATTTGTATCTAATGAGTTTGAAGAATTTTGTGAAGCTAATAGTACATGCTGACAATTGACAACCAGCTATTCATCTCAATAGAATGATGTAGCAGAGAGCAAAACAAGGAGTTCAGTGAAGATGACAAAAAAATATACTGAAAGCTAAAGGACTTCATAACAAATTTTGGGCCGAGGCAGCATCTACAGCAGATTATATTTTTTGAACATGTGCCTCACATCATCTTTAGAAGATATTCCCATGTATGAAGCATGGACAAGATGGAAAAAAAGGTAAGCACTTCAAAATCTTTGGTTTTCTTATTTATATTCACTTTTCCTCTTAAAAAAAAGATAGAAAGCACTTTATAAGCTAAAGCAAGCATCAAGCACATGGTATGATAGGATTGATGCAGACTTTATTCGTAACGGATTTCAACGTGGTAAAAGTGAGTCCCCACTCTACATCAGTTTGAAGGCACAAAAATTTTGATTATTTGTTTACATGTGGATGATTTGAATGATATTCGGAATAACAAAAAAATTGATGAATTTAAGTCTTTTATGATTAATGAGCTTGAGATGACAAATCTTGGGTTGATGAATTATTGGTTTGAATTTGAAGTGAAATAGTGTGATAGTGGATTTTTTTTATTTGTTAGAACAAGTACATACTTATTTGTTTGATAGATTTAAAATGAAAGATTTGTATATCCAGTGCTGTTAGTGCTAAGTTTCTCTCACACCATATAAAAGGACAAACATGGTAGAAAATTTGTTGGCACAAGTTAGATGGTTGGATAGATAAATATCTGAATGTGCCACTGGCATTAAAGTAGCTGGAAAGATGGTGATAGGAGAGATATGAGAGTAGTGTGGATCTAAATGCCTTGACCTTTAAGAACTTACTCCACTGTCACATTACCATTTGAAAGAGATAAATTTTGATAGGAATAGAGATGTAGCCTGGGCTATGACAATAGAGAACTAAGTTAAATTAATACTACTTCGAAGTTAAAGCTACTGATAAGCTAAGATATAATATATTGATTGGATTATCGAAGGTTCCCTTCAGAGTATAAATTCTATTTATTTATGCTAAACATGATAACCACCCATTTTGATAATTACTACCCACATTTGACTTTTACTCTTGGCTATTTCGATAACTGATGCCATTTATTCTCAACTACACTTATTTATTAACACAATTGTTTTGTACCGATCTGATCTACTCTGAAATGTGGTGAATCTTTCAGAACAAAAAGAAATTTAATGAACTTCATCTTCTGGCAAACTAAAAGATGCAACATTGTTAACCTTAATGTTTCCACACAAACAAAGCAAAAGAAGTTGTTAAACTCCATAGTAGTTGCAAGACTTCCTCTGGAGAAGACAGGCTACAAATTCAAATCATTCACCAATTTACTCCATGACTTCCTTAGGTATTTGTTAATCTCAACGGTCACTTGGATTTCTATCTTATAGATGAATTAAACATAAAGGTTAATACTTCCTTTTGCTGAGCATTTTCTACACAACACTAATAAGGGATGAGCCTAAGTTTCTTCACTATCCAACAACTGAAGAAGCCCAATTGGAGTTGGTGACAATCTCTTCTTCCGTATTCTGGAGGAATGTTAGAAATTATTTCAAGGAAAACTGTGAACATCTGCGGTGATGTTAGCCAAGCTTGTAAATGGTTGTAATTAAGTTCTACAACCAACTGTTGTGACCTAAGGTTGGCCCAAATCTTTGTTTGAAGCTTAACCATGTTCATGTTCGTGAAATCTGTCAAGATTGGCAAAGCATGAAAAACTTAAATCAACCTTTAATTCAAGCCATGAAGGTGGAGATTATACAGTGATAAGGTACCATGACATTATATCATCCATATGTTGTTATTCTAATAGGACAAGTGAAAAAGCTTTGGGGATTATTGTAGCAATTGCATGCACTACTTGAACACAATCAACAAAAATGTAACCGGAGATGCATGCGCAAAGTATCACGATCCAAGTTAGTCATTGACAGTTAAAAATTAAGCTGAATTATGCTGCATGAAAACTGGAAAAACCCTATACGTAGCCGTATACTTAAACTGTAGAATGCTAATACATTTTCTATGCTTCAATCTGGGAGGTGGCATGTGGATTGGAGTTGTCACGCCCCGGACCCGGATCCGTGACACGGCCGTACTATTGCCGACTACCGCCCACAATAGCACGCAGCCTCATACCTGGGTAACAGGGTAGTCAAACCAACCAAATCTTTTCATATGAAAGCATTCTTAGTACAACCTGCTGGTCAGTACCCAAATACAGAGCTTCTATGTAGTTTATGTACACAATAGTATACTTGCTTCACCCCAAAAGAAAGAAGCCCTGATACCAGATTAACGTGTCTCTGGCAGCTATCAGTGGTAAGGATCTGAAAGAAAAAGTAAATGAACGGATATGAGCTACACGGCTCAGTAAGTAATCCTGCATAATCCTACCGGATCAATCAGTAGGCTAAACATGTAAATCAGGGTTTGAGAAGCTGACATGCATGTTTATCTAATAATCATCATGGCATAACATGTATGCAATTTAAACAAAGCAGTAGTGCAAATCACAAAAATTTTCATAAAATTATGCATATGAAACCGTGCCCCCGGCATGCCGTGGTCTTTTTTTCTCTCGGATGCTACTGCGAAGTCAGACTCGACCACTGGCGGGGCCAGCTCAGTTACTATTCAGCCACTGGCGGGGCAGGCTCAGTTACTATTCAGCCACTGGCGGGGCAAGCTCAGTTACTATTCAGCCACTGGCGGGGCAGGCCCAATTCCAATTCAGCCACTGGCGGGGCAGGCTCAGTTACTATTCAGCCACTGGCGGGGCAGCTCAGTTACTATTCAGCCACTGGCGGGGCAAGCTCAGTTACTATTCAGCCACTGGCGGCTCAGTCATTCTCAGTAGCATCTTTGAGCCCATTATAGTGCCTCTGGGCTAGCTAAGACTTTATAAACTTACATGCATGATTAAAATATCAGTATCATCATGTTGCATACATAGCCATAGCTTCTGGGATCATGCAAGTTACTTATGCATTGTAACATATCATGCATGAAACATATATACTTAAAATAAATGCGTAGGAAACATTAATGACATGATCCATAACAGGATTAGGACAGGTTACTTACATTCTTCACTAATCATGCATACAATTCAAATTGTATAAAAAAACACTGGTTCATCTTATAAAACGTAATACAAGATCTATGATAGGATTAAGACAGATTACTTACTTCAATTCGCTTTCCAAATTTCTCAAGTCCAGGTGACAAATCCTTAATCACCTAAAACAACATCATAGGGATTACATTATTCCCCATTTATTTATTATAAAATTTCTTAGTCCATCATATTATGAACTTACTTGCTTGGATCCCATCCAAGGATCTAGCCAAGTCCAATTTACCCAATTTAGAGCCTTTGGGGCTCAGTTTAAATCCAGATTGGGTTCAACCTTTTCTAGCCAATTGGGTCCTCTGATTTGGTCAATGTGCTTAATCCCAAGTTTAATTGGGTTCAATTTTGGGTTTAGGGTCAGTACGGCTTGTTTGGGCTGGAGTTAGGGTCAGCCCGAGGTCAATTTGACCTACTTTCTGTTAAGTCGGGGTTTGAACTGGGCTTTCTTTATAATTAATTGGGCCTACTGAGACCCACATACTTAATTGGGTTTGGACCTGGTTTAAATTGGGCTCGTCCAGACTTAGCCCAATTTGATTGGGCTCGGGTTCAGCTTCAATTGGCTAAACCAATTCCTTATTATTGGGCTTAATGGGTTTCGGATCCGAACCCGATTCCGGCCCGTTAACCCACTCTTTTCTTTTCTCTTCTCTTTTTCTTTCTTTTCTTTTCTTTACCGTTTCTTTTTTTTTTTCTTCTTCTCCTTTCCGAAGCTTCCTTTCATCCCGATCTCCCATTCCTCCTCTCCTCTCCTCTCCGGCGAAGGGAGGTCGATGGTCTCCTCCTCACGGGGAGGGGGTCGGACCGCGATCGGCGACGCCCGCAGCCGAGCTCTCGGCTTCCTCGATCGAGCCCGCGGCCGAGCTTTCGGCTTCCCCGGCCGAGCCCGCGGCCGAGCTCTCGGCTTCCCCGGCCGAGCCCGCGGCTGAGCTCTCGGCTTCCCCGGCCGAGCCCGCACCGGCGACGCTCACGGCCGTACACGGGCAAGTCCCCTCCTCCTCTCCTTTTTCTCTCTCTCCTTGGTTCCGATCGGAAGCCCTAGCCATTTCGGCCGGTCCTCCGGCCTTCTTCTTCTCCTCCGGCCGGATCTACGGCCTCTTCCTCCTCTCTCTTTCTTTCTTTCTTTCTTTCTTCTTCCCTTCTTCCTTTTCTTTTCTTTGATCCTTCCCTCCGGCACCACCGCCTCTTGCCGGAGAGGAGGCAGTGGTCCGGCCGGGGCTGGCGGCCTTGTGGCCACGCCGATTGCCGGCTCAACCTGACCGGCGGCCCGGGGCTGCCCCCGAGCCCTAGAGTAGCAGCGGCCGGGGACTGTCACCCCGTAGGCCGAGTCCGGTTGGGCTCGGCCCGGGTGGCAGCCAGGCCTGGGCTTGGGTTTCCTTGGTCCGGCCCGCGGCCCGTGGGTCCGGCCCGCGGCCCGTGGGTCCGGCCTAGGGTTTTGTTGTTGTCTTCTCCTTGCCCGATCTTTCTCCTTGTGCTGGTGTGCTCCCCTCTGTTCCATGGATGGAACAGAGAGGAGAACACCCCCACCGAGGGGGTTCCTCCCCTCTTCTCTTGCTTTAGTCTAATGGCAGTGTGCTTACCTTGACTTGGCTGAGTGGAGTTGGGCAGTGACCCTTTCTCGGCAAGTTCCCTCCTTCCTCCCTTGGGGCTGCGGGGCACCTTCCACCTCCAGCTCCGGGATCTAGCTCTCTGGTACCGAATATCAGAGGGTTAGAAGCTTAGGAGGGTATATCCAAGATTAGGGTTAGCAGGGCTTAGGTCTATAAAAACTAAGCTTGTGATTTGACCCCAAGGAGAGGTGGCATCCTCTCCTTGCTCAGGGCTTCGGGAGCCACCAGCTACCCCCCCCTCTTCAGGCCAGCTCGAGGCCCAGCTGCCGAGGAGGAGGGAGGTGGCGGGCTCCGGTTGTGCATGCCTGTGGGGGTCTCTCCGTTGGCCATCTGTGATCCTGTCTTTTCAGCCCTCGGGGAAGATGGGAGCCTATTCTTTCTGGACCTGCTAACCCTGCATCCTGGCCCAATACCCTCAAACTGGGCCCTACAGTATTGGGCCTAGTCTGTATTGGGCCCGGACATTACAGGAGTTGTTCAATTGCCAAAGCTTCTCCCTAAGTATAAACTATTGCAAAGCATCTAATTTCATAGGCGTCTAACATGTTCATTAATGACAAAACAATGAGTACCGTATAGAGTTTTCCTATTCAACCAAACAAAAAGAAGACTTACCATTATTGGATGGTAATGCTTAACCATTTAACTTGTTCAACTTGTTTCAATCTTTTTTATATATCATTCATTTGATTTGGCGTGTATCTTGTCCGACCCGATCCGATTGCCACTCCTAAATTTATTCGTACATCAAAAGCGAGTAGATTAGAAATAGGGGTGGGTCGATCATGGACAGGAAAAAGTTGTGATGGACTCTCACATGAATGAAGAAAAACTAAAGACTATAGTAAAGGCGAATGGGGCTCCCAGGCTGGGATGTCTGGCAGAATGCTTGGCCTCCTGCACGAGAAGCGACACCTGAAGGGTGAGCTTCTGCTGGTTAGCTTAACGTCAGTAAGTATTCTAGGCTGAAAGGAGGCAAGCAAATGAACGGAGGCATGGGGACTCGAAAGCAAAATGGATGGTGATCATAAGAATATAATACAATATGTCTATGTGTTTTTTTTTAACTTTCTTTTTTTTAAGAAAGCACTAACTAAGTTACTTACGAAATGAGTCAAAAAACTGAGGACGTTTCCAATACCGACAACAGCTCTGGCTGAAGAGATGTGGGACATCAGTGGGTGGCCGGGATGGGGAAGAAGCAGTGAAAGCTCGGGCAAATATGGTGCACAAAAGGGTGGTGAAGTGGACTAGAGAAGAAACAAATAAGTAGCAACAATGAATTGAAGAAAGGAATGAATATATCCTCGGCTAGACTAGCTGATGACAGAACTCTTGTAACCCATAATAAAAAGCCAAGTGCATCACCTGTGGCCTGGTCCTTGCAGCAGCCTTATATGAGCGAAACATGCGCGTGCGGGAGTACATTAATAAAACAATAAATCTAAATTTATTCTACAAGCTCTTAGTCAGCCTTAGATCTTTCTAAATATGGTCCAGAGTTTCTATGTCTTGATAAGGCAAGCCAAAAAATTTCTGACGGTGCTTGGAGCTGGTGCTCTAGGCTCTCCTATGTGCCAAGTTGGATAGAATTGGAAGTTTGTAGTACTTTCAAATAAATGAGGGTTAGCTTAGCTAGTTGGTGCCTATCTCTCTAAGTAAAGGGCTTTCATGTTCAAATCTAAGGCCCCATCTAACATTACTGTTAATAACAGAGTTTTTGTATACAGAGTTTTGGACAATAGGTTTTTGCTAGTAGGACTTTTAATAAAATATTGTTTACTATTTCATAACAGTATTTCAAATGTACTGTGAAACTTTAACATTGTTTGATGGCCAAAATAAGAAAATATGCTTAATATTAAAAAATAAAAAAATATTATATAGTACTTTCAATTATCTAATTATTTTGTACTATCAAATTTTTTATGATAAAATATTTGTAATTTATAAATTATTTATTTTGATATTAACCTAAATAATATAATAAATAATAAATTTTAAATTTATTATAAAAATATAATAATAATTTTATAATATAACATAGCAAAATCAAAAAGAAAAAAAAGATGAATTCGCTCATGAACTATATTGTTTTGACTTCTTCCGCCACTCTGAAATCTATCAAAAATTGTTATTAGAAACTATTGTATTGTTGGTCTGTAAGCTATTTTTAAATTATTTTTTTTTAAAAATCAATCATGGAGGCTTGAATTCGGATCTTATAAAAAGAACAGCTTTTAAAACTTTTGCCAGAAACCTTGGAGCTTTTCCCTAGCAAACCTTTTCAGCTATTGGAAGAGCCAAAAAGCTATTTCAAAACTGTCATCAAACACCTGAATATCACCAAGAAAAAAGTTTCTCAGCCTCCAAGAAACTTTTGGGTCCTCTAAAAGCAATTCCAGATGGGGCCTGTGGAATAACCACTGCATTCTTTTTGAAAAAGAAAAAGAAAAAGATGATACATACAAAACATTGGGAAATAATGGTGTACCTATGGAATGTTAGGATTATGATTATCTACCGAATATAACGACAAATCAATTAAATTTACTTTGTATCCCTATTACAGCCCAAAATTGTAAACTATTAAATCTACAAACTTAAGCATGACAATGGGTAAGTGAATGAGAATTGAGAGGCTAGGGATTTCAAAGATACGGGTTTCTAGGTTAGATCAAATCTTGGGAGATCGAGCCAAGTTGGTCCAGGCTATATCATGTTTGACACGTTCGAGGCCCGATTAGTATATGGGTCTATAGAGGTCTAGTTTGGTAGGACAAAATATGATATGTATCTAACCTAATTTTCCAAACATTTTTATCCAAATACAAAATAAGGTTACAAAAAATCAGTTTGGGTCAAGTCTAACAAGGTCGAGACTAAAATAAGTCACAAGCGAACCAACCAAAAATAAGAAACCTAATCAATGCCAACTACCTTGGAAGATATACATTTGGATAGTCCAAATTATTGGTTGGTGCAAGCAACACAACCATATTCCAGGGGACAACCATATATTAAACCAAGGGAATTTGATGCAACGCAACTTACCAAGTTTATCTAGATTCAACTACCATGTGCCAAGAGAAGTTTATAGACACAAGAAATTTGAAAACCAGAATGGAGGCCTCATAGCATCATCTTTATACAGGGGAAATAATAGCGAGGAAGCATGACTTTGACTCAGCTCATGGTACGCTACACCCTTGGAGCACTGCAAATTTCCATGTTTAGTGTTTTCACAAGATCAGAAGGGCTTTGGATTACAATAAGGTCTTTTATACTTGACCCTGGCACAGTGTGTTGCCTCCGGGATAGAACAGAGCAGAGAAAGGAAGTGTTGGAAGTTGACGGGAACTTGCGACGCGCCTAGTTGCCGAGCTACGGTCACCTTGCAAGGAATAATCTTTACGGAGAATTACATTATATAATACAATATATTATCAGTTTTGTTTTTAAAATCTATGAAAACTTAAATGATTTAAAGTTGGCAATATCTAATTGGCTTTCAAATTATGGAATAGGGCCTGTGGCACAACTTGTTGGTACCAAGTGATTCTGGTTCAAAACGTATAAGGAAGCTATTTGGTTTGGATTTTTTTTTTGTTTGTTTTTGATGAACATTTGGTTGGGATGTTTGATGCCAACATATGAAGAACTTGTTGGTTAACTACTCTGTTTAACAAATGCAGCAGATTACTCTCTGAGAAAAGGTTCAAATTTGGTTTTCTGAAACCAATTCTCTCTGCTGCCAAAAGCTTTAAACAAAAGGAGGTTTCAGAAACAATATAGAAAACAGAAGGTCTCGTTTTTTCTGTCCTTGTCAAAGCTAATTCAATCTTCTCCCGGGATTTTTGGAAACAAAGAATATAAATGCAATATCAAACGGGCATAAGTAATAGAAAGTAGAAACCCACAGTGGGTGCAGTGGATCGGATCGGTGCAAGCACACTTCAACTACTCATATTTCTGCTGGCAATCACAATAATCTAAAAAGTACCAACTCATGATTCTTGATGTTGGTAAATTCCCAGCGCATCAAGTCATAAACATTAGTAGCCTTACAAGGAATCATTCACCCATTTATATTACACCCTAACTAGCTGCAGAGCCTCCATCCTCCTTTCTCTCTTCACACTCTCAATAAATTCCTCTATCTTTCTATTCAGTTCATCAATTCCTACGTTCTTCATTTCATCCACACCCACAAGTTCCTTTCCTTCATCATCTCCTCCTCCAATCACAGCCAACTCCAAAGACCTGCCACTATCCTCTATAGCCTTCTCCACAGCACGCGCTTCTATCTCCATAGCAGCGATTCCCTCTTCATCTTCTCTTCCTTCTATCATGACTAAATCTAAAGACTTACGACTCTCCACTGTTGCCATGGAAACATCTGCTTCAGTCTCCACGTGAGCTTCAACCTTCGGCTGCTGATGGTCTTTCCTCACAAGGAATTCATCGCCAAGTTTGTTAACCGGCTCGCTGCAAGGACTGAGCAAGCCGGAGTCTTTGACCAGGAATAATAGAATGGCATTGAAAAAGAGGAAAATGGCCTTCCTATTGATGCAGTGGTCAAGGTTGTTGAGAAGAGTTGCGGTGGAGGAGAGGTTGATGGAGTGGAGGCAAGAAGAGTAATAAGAGAGCAGGACGATGGAGAGCAGGAGGAGGACTCGGAGGGCTCTCTTCCATGGGTTTGGCTCCCTTGCTTTGGTCCCCATCTCCTTCTCAATCTCTTTGTATTGCGAAGAGAAGTGAATAAGATGATTGCAGGGGAGGAGGGACATCCTATATATCTAAACTCGTGGTTGGTGGGAAATGTCCGACCATGACCTTCAGTATGGGGATAGATCAGTTGTTGGACTCTGAACAGCTTTCGGAATTATAAGCTAACCTCTTGTTGACGAGTATTTCCTCAATGAAGGGGCCCAAACCTGATTTTTGGTATCAATACATGAGAGATGGAAGCTGCTAAGGGCCTACAAAAGTCCTGTATAATTGAAGGGAGTAGAAGTTGTTTCTAATCTATGTGAGTCATAGATCGGATTCCCCCCACTTGTCATAATCAAAAATCTTATCCAAAAAAAATCTAGCCAAAAATATAAAAATTAAAATTTAATTAATATATAGTTGATGTGGGACTAAACATATCTCGCAAGGTCCTACAAAATATGATAAGTCTCTCTAAACTTTTGGTCAAAGTAGTTGTCGGGCATGTTCCAAAACATGGGGCGGCGTCCGTCAAGATCATCCGGATTCTTCCCCATGTGTTCATGGACGCTGCTTTTCCATGAAAGACCGCGACCCAGACTTCAAACTTGGGCTTGTCCGCGTTAATGGACCCAGTCTCTCGCCTTGTTGGGGTCCACCTCCTCATCCTTCCAAAGACTTCATGTTGACTCGTTCCTCGCACGTCATGCCTCTCCCCATCTTGCACTATAGAAGATGACTCAGTTCCATGTCCTCATCTTATTTTCTTAGATATCCTCTTGCACTCCCTATCTTTCCTCATCTATTCAAATTATAGGAAGACACCAAGAACTAGAAACAACTTCTTACGTCTGTCTTCCCCCTTCCACCACCCAACCAAGCTGCTATGAATATATATCTCCAATTAAATCAAATGAATTTGGTGGGATTCAAATTCATCCTTATCTCCTAATCTCGTTTGGAGAATTTAAAGAGAAATCATGATGATAAAGCTTCTACCCCACCCAAGACTGGTATAAAAGAGACTATACTATGGAGTCTGGACTCGGGACTCATGTAAATCTGGGTCCACAGACTATACTACATAAATATATATGAAGTATATAAATATATAGAGAGAGAGAAAGAGAGAGAGGAATCATAAAGGTCTTCAGAAGCGTGGGGCACAGATTTGCATCACTTTGCTTCCAATCATGCCAACCACTCCCCATCCAATTGGCATCTCTGTGCCTTGACTCTGTAAGACAATGGATTGATCCTTTGCAGCAATAACTCTAAGCAGTTCTTTCAATTAAGATACATCATTACTTTTTTTTTGTTATTTAGCTCTGCAACTCTTGACCTGCAGCCAGTTCACATTATGCCAACAGCTAAAAAAATTACAGTGATCTAAGCTGTTGGACTCTGATCACCAGTTGTTCTTTTGGCACTAGCCATCATACAGACAACGAAGAAAATCTAAAAGAACGCTGACTAGGTAAGCACTCTCCTATAAATAAAGGATGGGGTGTAGTGAGATGGTGGTGAACAAAGAGAAAAAAATTCATTCAATGCAAACAAGTTCTGGCAAATTACATCATAATTCTTATCATCGGGAAAAGATTTCGTTTGCTCCAATTGAACGTTTTTGAATGCTGCATTTGCAGAGTACCTTCGCCCAAGCAAAACTTTGGAAGGTTTTGCTTTGAAGAAAGAAAAAGACGATCGAGCAAATCTCAGAATGGGGTTAAGAGTGAATTCAAGCTTGAGCTTGAAACCGCCCGTCTTCAAAAATGACAAAAGATTGTTAAGAACATTGCAGTCTACTTGGATGTTAAATGCACCTAATTAATGATTTTGCATCTCAGAGTGTGAGGACTACTCATAAGTTGATTCATAGCTTTTACAAGGACCACATAGTCCATGCATCAACACCATGGAACATATGAATCTCATATACCTTTCTCCTTAAAATCTTAAGGAAAATAATTAGAAGAAATTGGAGAGAATGCTGTCCAATTCAGGACCCATCCATTCTAGCATACACCATTACCATGATAATTTTTCCTACGTAAATGAAAATAATGATCCCATCGTGCTTCTTGGCTAACCATTGCAATGGTTCACATTATCCTTCGTGGACATAATTTACATTTTCTTGAGAGCATGTTTGGAAAATTCAATAGGTTCGGGCTGGATTTTTTTATAAAAATCGGACCTTTGGCCTTTCCAGCTCATGTTTTTCCAAAGACCCATCTTGATAGCCTAAATCCCATTTGGAGGTCTGTTGGACTACAGCAATTAAAAAAAAAAAAATCCAAGAAGGTCTTTTTCTTCATCCAATATGATTTGGGCTGAGAGGGGTGTGTGTTTATATGAGCGTTATTCAAGTAAACGGCCCATTTCCTGCATCCAATAAGGAATTCAACCCAATCCTACGGGATTTTCCAAACCGGCCTTAAGAGTTTTAGAGATCCTCTCCTTTCCTTTACCCCACACAAATAAACAAGTGCACACAAAAAAAAAAGGATAAAAAATTGTCAAAAATGCAATTTTACTAGTATTATTAAGTTGTCTTGAGTAATGCGCTCTATATATTCATTTAACTGGCAGCTTAGGACATGTTACTAGTATGGAATTTACAAACTCTCGCGTATGCTTTTCTTTGAGAAATCTCTAAAAAAGGGATTGTTAGAAATAGAGTGGAGGTAACAAGAAGCAAATGTTATAGTTTTTAAGGCGCAAGGTGTTAATTGCCCCCATATGATATTTTGAGTTTGCTAACGGGTTCTTACAATGCACCATCAATATACAAAGAACCTTATTGGGCTTTGCAGGTAACAATCTTTAAAAATCTCACAAACCTTTTGTTGAAACTTGCAACTCTCAAGTAAAAAAACAAAAAGAAGAAAATTTATGGAATTTATGTATCAAAAGCAATCACCAGGTTCTTGTTGCAGTATTCTCACAATCCCAGGACTTTGCTTTATTTTTAAAGAGATATTTTTGGTTATTTGCAAGCCACAAAGTACGTCACTGGGATTTGTTGAAACAAGGGCTATTGGCCCAATTTGTACTGGGCTAGGCTCTTGCTGGGTTCAATGTTCAAAATAAATACGGGTCCAACTTGGGCCCTGCACGGCTCAAAGTATCACATTAGGCTTAATTCAAGCCCAGTTTTCTCAAGGCCCACTTTGCTCAAACGTGAGCTTCAAAACATTTGATTGGTTCGGGCCTAGGCCCATTTTCAGCCCAATAAAAAACTCTCTTTCTTCTATCTAATTAAATTATTTATTTATATCAAATCCAAATCCTCCGCCGCATTGGCGAGTGGGCCCGTGAGCGGCCGATCCCTGATCTTTCTGATCGCTTCACGTGCAAGCCTCTGCCCTGGTGGCTCGTGCGGTGGGCCGCGGCCCACGCGTGGCATTCCCTGCCCCCCCCAAGGGCTCTCCCTCCTCCTCGTATACCGTTTCATGGGGACAACTTCCCAGAGCTCGTTAAATGCGACGCTGTCATCGTTGGGACCTAACGCTTAATTAACGCCGCTCGTACCCCAAAAGCCTACACCAGCTTTTATTATCCCTCTCTCTCTCTCTCTCTCTCTCTCTCCCCCCCCCCCCCCAACCCTCTGCACTTTTTGGCGGCTTAAATTACTTTTCCTCGTTTCCTTTTCCAATGCACCACCCACCTCTCAACTTGTCCTCCTCCTCCTAAATCATAGCATAGCATCTCATTAACTAACTCTCTCTGCCCCCTTGACATTTATTCTCCCTGCTTCCCGTCCTTTTTGAGTCACTGGGGCGTTCGTTCTGGCTCCGACATAACGCCCGTTATAACAGAATTAACGGCCATTCTCCCACGATAGACCTATCTATACGCCATACCCTGGTTTCGACCTTCGTTATTAGAGGAAACGGCGTTATTGGAACGTAACTGGCCACAGCTGTTGGCCATGAGGGACCGGGCTCCAATATAAATCGCTGCCGTCAAATCCAGATCACAGTGGACCCGTGACGCGATCTATGATGCGACGTCCCATCAGGGATCACACGGGGGTGAGATGTCACCGGTCGGTCAAAGATCTCCCTAGCGTTTCCCCCCGATCGAGGGCCGTATTTATTTTGATCGGCATCAAAAATGGACGGATGGATGTTTATCTCAGTCCAGCATCTGACGCCCTTCATTCGATGCTCCGCTGGGGAATGTTCTCTTCCGATGGACCCCCACCCCCTCCCTCCCTTTTCTCCTCGGTCACGTCATCCGATGTGACCCCACCCACCCCCTACCGCCATTTAATATTAAATCTCCGTTTCATCCCAAACGGCACGCGACTTTTGAAGCCCATCCGCGGCCTTCTGATCCTTCCGTCATAAACGGGAAAATGTAACGGAAACGGAATTATATCGGGGAGGCCGTCGTAAGTCATAAATGCTCGCACCTGGCGTGGAGAGAGCACGACGACGACGGGGGATTTCCCAACTTCTGAGCCCGGTGGTAGATCCGCAATTTTGGAACGAAGGCGAGGCCATTTTGGTACCAGAGACACGGGGGAATACCGGTATAAAACGACGAGCGATCCCTTTCTCAACCAACCGTTTCGGGTAAAGACGGTAAGCGGATTTCCCTTTCGTCTCTACTTCGGACTTCCCTCCTCAGTCCTCCCCTCCCTTTGTACTCCGTACAGTCGTCTCCTAAGATCCGACGGCCGAGATCTACCCCTCATGGGCTGGTTTCCGCGGTTCCCTGAAGTCCGCTTGCTTTCAGCCATCATGAGCTTGGTTTTGCTCTTCTCCATTCTCTACTTCGGTAAGTCGTCGACTTTCATTCCGTCCCTTAACCTTAAACCCTTTCCATCCGACCGTTTGGATCATCGAACCTTCTCGTAGATGCCAATTTAGATAACCTGGATCACCAATCAGACGGTCCAAATTCAAATTATAACAGAATCTATCTGCTATCCCTAGAATCTAGCTATCTGAAGGTCTTAAATTCGTAATTGACTCTTCGAATGGTGGTCGTTCGGAAAATTCCATCAAAGCGAGGGGCAATTACTAATTAACCATGCTAACCTGCAGTGGATGGAAACGACGCGGGAGGAGCCATGGCCCTTGTTCCCGAGAAGAATCGGAGCGCCGGCAGCACTCGGAAGCTCTTCCGCATCGGTAAGATCAAACGGCCCTGATCGGCTTCATTGCATGTGTGTTTCTAAGTTGAACCGGCGACTGACGGCGTTAAAAACGATGTTATAGTGGGGGAGAGGATGGGGGTAGAGTCGTGCTCGAAGGACGACGTGGTGGTGTACCAGGGGCCGACGGCGCCGCTGCCGAACGGGATACCGACGTACACGGTGCAGGTACTGAACGTGTGCTCGACGGGGTGCGCGGTGGCGGACATCCATGTGAGCTGCGGGTGGTTCAGCTCGGCACGTCTTATCAACCCCCGGGTGTTCCGCCGGATCGGCTACGACAACTGCCTGGTCAACGACGGCGCCGTGCTCGGCCCCGGCCAGTCCCTCTCTTTCCAGTACGCCAACACCTACCCCTACCCGCTCTACGTCTCCTCCGTCTCCTGCACTTGATCCTGCTGTTTACCATGCATCATGCATGCCCTTCCTTCTTCCTTCTCCTCCCTTGGAGCTTGCTATATATATATATATATATGTGTCTATGTAGTTACTATAAAGATTGTGATGTGGTTAATTTATGGTTGCTGCGTTCCTGTCTTGTTAGCAGTGGTGCTAGTAGTAATAACCGAGCTGGAAGCGGATGTGCTTTGGTGGAGCAGTTCTTACTCTATGAACCAAGTATGGTATGATATGTATATGCATGCTAATGTCGTATAGCAACTAGTTTTATTTTCTGGATCGTTGTATGAAATAGTAATATATTTTTGGGCTTGTATTTGCATCGGAGATCTGGTTTGTGGTCGGAAGAGTGATGTGAATGATGTAGGTGTGAGTTACCGTGTGGAATTGGTGAGTATGGAGGGATGGTGTCTCCCTTCCCCCATCCCCCGGGGTGCTCTTTCTCAGTCTCGTTTCCTTTATTTTTGTCTTCCAGGAGATCTCTTGGCTGGGCTGAGTGCAACGTCTTATTGTTCGAAGGCACAATCGTATGGTATGGTTTTTGAAATTTTGGTTCAACACTTTAAGAACGATGTGGGCTGAGGTCTGCGCGAGCAAAGAGTCGTTGTGGTTTGGTTCGAGGGTTGTAAAAAAAAAAAAACGTGCTTTGTTGTTCTAAATCTTCCTAGTGTAGATTTGGTGTTGCTACTTCTGGTTATAAAGGTAATGATAATGATTCTGCTGCCATGTCAAGATCAGGGTTTATTCAGATTTGAGAGAGTACCTTGTACACTTGCGAATTATTCTGCCCAACGCCCTTATTAACTATCCTCTCGTTTCCTGGTACGAGACTCAACTTCTTTTTACAAGAGAGCTGGTATATATGCAATGTTAGCTCTCATTCTATTAAACAAGCAAAAACTACATGATTGAATAACTAACAAAATGTCATAAGTTCGAAATATGCTATTATCTACCTGACCAAGCAAATTTGATTAATCATAATTCATACATAGTCACGGAGCAAGCTGATAGCTCTCAGCTGGGTAGTATCATGTTATCCAAGGGGGAGATTTCATGTTCAAACCTGAATGTGTTGTATAATATTCTCTATATTTTCAGAAAAAGAATGGCCCTCTATGTTTCTAGAACCTTAGGTTTCACTGTTTTGCAATGAGCATCTTTTCTTTTTTTAATTTTAAAAAAAAAAGAAAAAACGTGGAAGTATGACATGTCTGCATCGCCATATTTACATGCAGTTAGGTTTTCTAGTCAACAGGTGTAGAACAACAATCTGTAATATTTTTGACAGCTGCCTAACTCATCACCCCATCCTTTTATTGCAGTTGCAGACAATAAAACGCCGCTTCATATTTCCTTAAACAACACTTCGCTTCGAACATTGCAAGTCCATTATTTTTCTGGTTATACTTAACACCATCGTAAACTTGATCGATGCTTAATATGTACTTGGAAAAGGCTATATATAAATCCATCATCTCTTGGAAGACCTCCATGAAAGAAGCCGGCAGTCCCAGTGCCAGCAAGATGCCCTTTCCGTCCTCCCATGGGGAAGAAACAAGGCCACCTCCTCTTCGGGCAGATCAGCCAAACCGGACTGAACCGCTCCACCCCGCCTGAAGTGCGTGCTCCTGAACTCTAGCTGGCTCCATTCCGTCACCTGAAGCCCGGTCGGCTCGTAGTAATCGATAGCGGACCGGATGAACCTGTCGGTCGTATTTCGAATCGCGGTTTGGACCAGCTGGATCGCGAAGGAAATCGGCTGGTCCAGCAGCTCTACGGCCCGGCACAAGCAGCAAACTAGCACAATCCGGTTCCCAAAAAAGCCGGCCGAGAGGGGCGGCTCGAACTGTGTCCGTCCATCCACCGCCAACAAGAGTGGTCTTCTGATGGGGGCTCATGTTTAAGGCCCGGGTCATGGCCTGCCCATTGCCATTTGTTTCAGCCGGCCCAACTTGCTGGTGTCGTAGGTGAAGGATCGGTCTCGTCAAACTCGTAGTGGGGGATTTTGGGCTTGGCGGGCTATCGGGGCCCGTTGAATTGTCCGATGCAAGGGCGGCATGGAGAGCAGCATGCCGCGCGCGGTCTCAGCCCATGAGTGGAGGAATTCCACGGCTGAGAGCCCATCGACAAACCCACCACGCTCAAACCTTGTCACCTGAAATGACTCAAAAAAAGAGAGGATATGTATGATATGAATGCTTATCTGATAAAAACATGGGATAGCTGATGGGGCACTCATTTTCATCAACATGAGAACAACAGAATTTCCAAAAAAAATGAATAAATGAGCGACGAGTATAGTATTTTGGAATGGGTCTTCAAAGCATTTTCCTTGCTCTTATTCATCAGCTATTGCAGTGCTAAATAGAGTAGCATAATGTCATTATTTTTTTCCATCACTTGGATAAAATCTTGCATATAATAGGAACAAGAAAGAAGATACTGAGTTGTAACATCTCTTTCGAAGATTTTAATGTTTATCAATGTCAAACCATGACTTACTAAGAGTTGTATAAATATTTCTTTAGAATCTAATAGATTGAATGTGATTTAAGATGAAGAGTGGATAGTCGGTGTACGTGAGGTCAAAATAAAGGTAGAGGTTTTATGTCTGCCGTGTCTCAACTTCTCAGAAGGTTAGCTCAAGAGTTGCACGAAACATCTCTTTTCTCGTAGGTTAGGTCAGAAAACTTATGAACTAAAGCTAAGAAACAAGCCCGTTCTCCGACGTGATGGCTTTTATTAAATGAATGCTCTTTGTTTGGACGAGGTACGAGACTCCAGCTTCCTACGTTTTTCTTGGGCTGTTCATTTGCCAATTTATGTAACCCACATGGATAGGTAACCAGCCTCTTCTTCTGTGGAGAGAGAGAGAGAGAGAGTACCCACAACCACAAGCCTATACGTACGTAGTATTATTATGACAATAAAGTTCTTTGTGCGGATACCTGAACCGTAAGGAGAGGTGTCTCCAAGAGGTTCTTAGCTCGAGGATCGATATAAACTAGCTTTCCGAGCTTCACAGTATCGGGAATGGAGATATTCCCCAAGACTTTCATCTCAAAGTCAGCCACCGCTTCAACAAACGGCACGCCATGACCATGTCCATCACACTTAACGATCAGCTTCCTGCAAAGGCGTAGAAATGGACCAGCACCTTAGCAAGAGCCTCCTCTATAATAACTTGGCCTGCATCGTCGCTGCTCCTCCTCTCCTTCGCCTTGAATAGGTGCACCGTCTTCATGATAACTGTAATGTTTTGGTCTAGGTTCGATAGGAAGTAGTACTCGTCTCAGGTTACCTCCATTATTGGCTTAATTAATACTGGCTCCGATCTCACTACAGTGATGGCGACTTCACCAGTCATTTACCTTGGCCATTTGTCTGTAGTTTGGAACATGTAGAAAGAAAGGAAGTAAGAAGCTTATATGTAACTCTTTGAAGTTGACGGATAGAAGAAGTGGATATAGGTCAAGGTTTCCATGGTTTTAGATGGCAACTTTTATAAGGCCATACGAGTTATGCATTTCAAGGGTCCTCAACTACGTACCTATCAATTAGTCTGCGAACGTCGCAGAATTTTTGGATGGTGACGAAAGTATTTAAATGTGGCAAGATTTGGTTGAGGGCTGCAAAATAATTGCACGGCCGCTAAAAATTTGGCATGTTTTCAGATTATAGGAATTTCCTACAACTGGGATTAACTCCTGGCAATTCAAAGTGGCAACAGGATACACACGGAAGCAATTAAGATGGTGTAATAGTATTGTAACGCTATGACCTATCTAGGTTGCTCCTAGGCCTCAACTCTTATAAATTTAACCAATTATGTCATGCATGTAATTTCAAAGTACTAGAATTTCTAGTTCTCTAAATTTACTCATGCAGTTCAAAACATTATGGATTGTCACAAGAGAGAAGAGTGCTTGTTCTTCTCTTTAAGAAGAAACAGTTGAAGCACACCACATTAGAATTCCAAGAGAAGAACACTTGGAAGGCAACGCCAACAATGTTCAAATCCAGAACCTTCTTTTACATGGAGGGTGCAGGAGATAACATTATGAACACGTTTGACACCATAATCGAGTAATACTTGGCAATGAGGATCTCCACAGGGAAAAGCTGAAATATGATACAGAAACGCGCGAGAGTTCCTCCATGCCTGTAATCATGCAAAAGAGTAGATACGAAGAATTGAAGAAATAATCTTCTTACTTCCCAATAGAAACAAGATAATTCCCTCAATCAATCAGAATTCGTAAGCCCTCTCTAGTCTTCGTCCCTTGCAAAGCCTTCTCGAGTCTTGGCTTCCAATGTGGCTCTGTTGCTTATAAAGTAGTGTTTGTGGAGTTGGTGAAGAGTCACCATTCCAAATTAAAGAAAGGCTTGGAGTGATATCGGAAGCAATCTATATCAATTTGAGACATTGCCGACGCTTTTTAATGGATATACCGACGCTTATAAGTGTCGGTAATTTTATTCCCGACGCTTTTTAAAGCATCACAAAAGCGTCGACTATGTAGGTATTGAAAATCAAATTAGGCGTCGTAAATTCTTCTTTTAACGATGCTTTAAAGCACCGTAAGAGTTTATTTTTTAAAAAAATATTTAATATAAATTTAAAACTATGTTTACATTTTTCAAACACAAAACACAACAAAAGTCATATTGTCACAATCAAACAGAGTTTCGAACTATTTGTATTATCAAATATGATCAAATTTATGTTGTTAATTTACATTACAATATGCTTCGAGAAATATAAAAAAATATACATATAAAACTCCTAAATAAATAGTCTAAAAGCGATCAGGGGTCGATGGCATTATCATCATCATCATCTCTACGAGTAAAAGAAGTATTAGGAACCTACAAGAAAAAGATAGAAACTTTAAAGTTAAAATATGAAAATCATTAAGCTCATATAAAAATACATGATAATTATGCAAAATATTCAAATAGATGTAGTTATTTATCCAAAGAGGGACAAATCTATGCAAAATAGATGCAATCTGATCAAGTTGAGCCCTCAAAGATTATATCTTTGTTTAATAACTCTGTCTCATCTTCTCCATCTCTGTATAATAGCTCTGTATCCCTTAATAATTGAAGTAGCATAGTGAAAGACTTGCTAGATCATTCATTCAAATATTTCAAATGGAATAAATGCACAAGAAAAAAAATCTTTGAAAAATTTTTACAACTCAAATGTAGTTCTTGATCATAATCTTTCACCTCTTGTGTTATCTTGTGCAAAATAGTCACAATTTATAAGAAACACAACTATGACAAAAGAGAAACTGTTTGTTACTCTTTGAATATAGAAATACATAAAAAACCTATACAGCTCTAAGTTTAAGGGGCCTCTCAAACAACCATCAATTGGATCGCCATCCTTCAAGGTATCTTCATTTGTCTTCAGAATTTTCGTTGATTAAGATCTTATTTACATATATTAATTGGTTACGTAAAGAGGATATCAAACTTTCTAGTCAGCGCTCGTGGAGTTAGCGAGGCAAATCGATGATTGGAGAGGCTAATGAATCAAAGGCAAAATAACATTTTAAGGAACCAGAGCATGCCGTGTGAGTTGGACCAGAAAAGGAAGGAGAGTCATTATAATATGAAGTACATGAAGAATCTCTATACAGCCAACTTCACAACCAAATCTAATGGCACCCTGGGTAGGTCGTAGGTGAGTAGGCTGGAGGGAGGAAACCTCTAAGGCAGCTTCTTTCCTCGCTAAAAAGTTCTAAAAGGTGCAAGGACACCATTAATGGCTTAGACTACGATCTGAAATCAAAGCCTCGACTGTTGACTGTAGTTTTAACTAAGAAACCTGTCAATTAAGGTTCGGCAGTTCCATTAAGGTCCTTCCAATCTATCATTTCTATTGTGAATAACATTCCAGCGGTGGTAGTAGTAATAATAAGAATAATAAAATTGTTTTAACAATAATAAAATACTTGTGCCAACTTTTATATATCAAATTATTTTCTGTTTTCATGTTGATAAGAATCATAAAATTGTTTTAATGATTATTGCTCTTAATGTTAGAGGATATGAAAGATATCAACATGAAAATAGAAAATAATTTGATATATAAAAGTTGGCACAAGAATTTTTGGTAGTCCATTAGAAAGCTAGAATATAAACATCTGGAAAATCCTGCCTACAATCTTTTTATGCATCATCTCATCACTTAAAAATTTTCGTAGTGTTCAGACATGAGGTTTTCATTTCTTTTTTCAACTTTTCAATTTACAAGCAACTTGTCACATAACTCAAAGCCAATGCTCATGAAAGTGAAACTTGAAGAATATTCTACTCCAAACATTTAACCAACATCACTATAATTATCTGATGTTTGATCTCTGCCTTGAGTAGAGATATCAGCCTTGTTTATATTTCTTTCTTTTCTCCACTGTAGTTGGAAGTCTTTGGCATAATTCATTATGCTTATATGAGCACACTCTACATCAATCTCTCCCAAGTCCTTACATCTATGCGATCCACTCTATCAGTAATTACCGCTGCAAGGACTTGTAGAGCACCACAGTGACGTACTTAGACAGAAACCTGCGTGTTGCACCAAGTGCCACCATGGGTTGACCACTCCTCCCTTTCTGAATGTAAAGGTGATTCAGCACTACATGCGGAGGTCTCGACAGAGAGGAGGGGCTCTCTATGTCGGCTGGTGCATTCAGAAGGGTAAGGTGCAGCTGTGGAGGGACAATTGGTGGTTCTTTGGCAAAATCCTCTGAACCAAGTGGCCAGTTGTTATAACTTGAGTCAGGTGACTGAGGTGGCTCAAAACCAGCAATACTTTCTATGTCCTCAGCGACAAATTCCTGCACCACAAGTTTGCAGTTTCTATGTAACTTCTGATGATGAAATCTTAACTTCTGTAACAGAAAGTGATGAGATATTGTTTAACAACGTTGTCATAGAGAAGAAAAGATGTTACTTTATATAACTAAAATATGCAATATATGATGCATGTTGTATGGAGATGGATCAACTACTGTGCAGAGCTTCAAAGTTGATCGAGAATGGTAACATTTATCAAATCTATTGCCGGTTGTCCACAAAGGTGAGTAGTTGGTTCATAAGCAAAGTTTCAATGTTGTCTAAACAAAATTTCAGCAAACCAAAAGAAATAACATTTAATAGAATAAAACTGCATAGATGCATTGGAGCATCATATAACATTTACCTCTTTCATATCCCCATTTCATCTCAAGCCCCCATGGCTCAAGCATCCCTAGCCAATGCATCTACAATAAAGGAGTGACCTATAGAACAATGGCTCATCTGACTAAAAAATGTTCAACTCATCCAGCCAAATAAGTAGGAACTTTTATTTTTTTTTTGTGCTAACAAAGTGCAGCGACATGGAAAGAATACAGATTAGTTTACTGTATACTCGATAACAAGCATAACAACATGGTGGCCTCAATGCTCTATCAATGAAAGGCCTGCTCGGAAGCTGAAAGTGAAGAGATGGATCAGTTAATCCTTTGTAATCTTATTTAGATTTCTCCTGGTTCTGAAGGACCTTCAGAGAATAAATGACCCTGAAAGGGAGACCTTAGTTGATGGACTTGATGCTATGGCTTATACCATAACAGTTTATATTGACTAGCTTGTTTCAAGTTATGAACAGATATTTGAGCTACGCTCTATCGAGGGATTGAGAGATTTTTATTTATTGTGATCAGAATAGTGGTGACAGTATCAATCTTGATGTGGCTGGTTAAAGGATACTTGATCTTAATCAATAATTGTTTAACATGTTTTGAGATCAGCAAATCTGATGTTGCAGTCCACATATATAATCTGCAGATTCTGTATTACACTCCAATAACTACTCGAGCAAAGGAGGACAAGGAATTAGCAAAAAACACAAAATAGGTCATGTTTGATCCATACATTTACATCTATTAGGTCAAGCAAAATCTTCGCTATTTGTGAAGAATGAAGTACGAAGTCTACTACAGGTGGCATTACCAAGAAAGAATATCATTTCTCCTGAACCAATTAAACCTTTTTCAGTTTTCAGTCCAAGAAAGCAACTATCAAGAGGAGCATATTGCACCCAAGCTAATTCCATGGGAGAATTGCTTGGAAAAAAGACAACAGAAACACAATACTACATCGGAGGTTCCGTATGAGTGATGATGAAAACCTCTCTCTCTCATACACACGCACGCTCGCGCATGCATGTGCACACACAGATTTATCGAAAGGATTACAAGAGTCATGTTGGAACCTGTCCCTTTGTAAGACAGCAAGCATAACCCAGAGACATATCAGTGACATGCATAAACCCACCTGCACATGCGTTAAAGAGAGACTGGTTGATATGCGAGAATATGGCTAGGATTCTATATTCCATAAAATTCATTTTAACAGCATAAAATCAGAATAAAATACACTAAAGTAATGGATAGCAGCATGGTGTAATATATATGATGGAGCACCTTAACAAGGTCAATTAAGAAGAATTGATAAAATACTAGGCTAAAGTAGTTACCTTCAAGTCTAAGATGTTATAAGCATTCCCTATATCATCATGCATCCAGGGAATGTCAGGTGCATACCTCCATTCTCCATCAACGATGAATCTGTACTGGTAGAAACCTGATGGAAGTACTTTCATGATCGTGAAGTCCTTGCCCGACTTTTGCAATGGTTTCCTGCAATAGCAAAATCCATCCGTACATGAGTTGCTTTGTCCCTTAAAACATCTACATATTTTGAAATAAAGAACAGTTGATGTTGCATATATAAGACAAAACTGTCTCTAGGCCCTGATACTTTGTCTTCCAGTTATCCCAGGATCCTTCCACAAAGACTTCCTTGCCACCATGGCTCCAGGTTATCATTGTTGGAATTCCTTGGTCATAGATGACATTCTCGTACTCGGTTAAACCTTGCATCCATGAATCACTTGCTGAATGCATCTCTTCAAGTCTCTGCAGTGGAACCGCGGGGTTCTGGGAAAATCAAAGCGACAACATAACTTTTTTTGTAGATTTTAGAACATGAGGAGGCTTTGTTAGAGCCAGAATAAGTGATTCTGGTAGCAGATTGGAAAAAAAGATGTCTACAATTAATATCTAGTTCAAGCAAGAACAATGGCAATACATCTAAATTGATGAACCTACTCGGTTAGTAGTTTCTTGATAAATGACAGAGCAAAAAGCTACTTTTCAGTGAAGCTACATGATGTGATTTATCCTGGAAAGTGAAGATACAGCTTGTGCTGTTATACTGATGACAAAAGGCTAAACAAGACCTAGATCACATGAAGATATTACATCCCTCTTCCTCCGAAGGGTGGTATATTGTCACCAAGTCACTTGTAACAAAGAGAGCGCCTATCCTATAACACTATAAAAATGTCAAAGTCCTTGATGTATTTAATAATTTGCCCCGTCATGAAAAAGACCTATCTCATAATAATGTAAAAGTACCTTTTCCTGCTGAATCTAAATGTATCCTTTAAAAATATGAACACATCTGGGACCAGAAAAAATGTCAAAGACTTCAATGTCGCATTTCTGCTTTCACTACAGCTGGGCTCTCCTCAGAACCCAACACAAATAGGAACTGCCACTTCAATGAGCAGAAACAGAAAAGCTTCACTGTATGCATTGAGAGTTCCATAGTCCACACATCCAAGATAGGTCCCCAAGTCTTGTAAATATAGAAACAAAAATTTGGTTTAATCGTCCATTCATCAAAAGAAAAAATATCTTGTTCACAGTAGGCCTGAGGAAGAACCCACAAAATTTTCAAATGTAACAAACCAAATAAAGATTAGAAGCACTGGATATTCATAATATAGCAAATAGAGGAAGTTAAAGAAATGGAACAAGTACCACTCAAAATTAAAAGAAAAAAAGGAAAGAAATGAGAAAAAATTCTGGCTGAAGTACAGCAGATATGAAATTAAAATGAATGTTTTAATATGCTTGCCATGCCTCCTAGTCTCAGTATACTACTAAGTATACAAATAAATCCTTCAAAAATATACCAACAATTCATTAACTATGTTTTCCTCCTTAACAAAATGGACAAAAAGTGCCTAAATAAAGGGGAACAACAGCTTGAACACTACATAAAACCCAAAAACAAGGGGAAGAAAAAGAACAATAGAAAAACATTGCATAGCAAGGAGATATACGCTGTGATATAACATGACAGAAGCACGACTTCCCCAAAAAAATAAAAACAGAAAAATAGTAATGTAAATTTTGAGCGCAAAATAAAGATATTATAAGCAACATGCAGTTTTTATAAGTAGCACTAATTATTACACTGCAAAAGGATAAAAACAACATAATGGACTAAACCCCTAATCAAGAAAGGAGCACATAAGAGAGATATGCATTCACTTGGAGGGCACTGAAATAGAAGTCTCACTCTCAGTCACAAGATCCACTTCCCACAACCACAGGCACATATTACATCGCCAACAAGAAACCTTGCCATAGTAAGAAGCCTTCTACTGAAGGTGCAGTAACCTTTGTTATGACCTCCATTTCGTAGCATGTAGGATCACAGCAAACGTTGCTTTAACCATCAACATATTTGATGAAACTATGACATAGGAAACCTCTAGTAACGGGACATTGATGTGAACCAACTCTTCAGAGACAAAAAGACATCTAGTAAAGGACAGTGAAGAGGCATACAGCAAATTATCTGGCCTGTAAAGACACGCAGTCACCTTGTCCATCTTCTCATGGCAAAAAAATTGTCAGAGGTCAGAATCGTTTTCCTACATAAGTATCCAAATATATGTGTAAAGCTTCCTGGGAACCTTAATATACCAAACAAGCTTATTACAAATCTGACTACCCACTCCTATTAAACTTGTTTTCCAAATTTCTCATTTCACTATCAAGAAATTGTAGGTAGAGTACTTTATCAAAAGAACTATCCACCTAAGAAAAATGTATTAGGAGATACAGTGCCATTTTCAACATATATCCTTAGGAAACCTAATTAACAAATAATCCATAAAAGCAAATTAGAACTTCTTATACAACTTCATACCATAGGGCATAACTGCTACGGATGAAGGTGAATTTGACCAGGTACCCAAAATTAACCAAAAAGCACTCATTCTCCTGTGACACATTTATAATCAGCATGTCCTATGATTAATTAAGGATGAATTTTACCATAATTAATTTAATTAACAAGTCATATCTCATTTATAAGGTGACCCTGTACTAGTAAGAGAAGGCCTGGTGGTTAAAGTTGAGATTAAGGATACAGATGTCATCACAAACATTCTCAAATATGCAAAGCACATCTTAGGACATAGGTTATAAGCATTTAAGACAAATTATAATTAATTATGAAAACCACAAGTAAGATAGATTTATAGGTCTTGGTATTTAAGGTAAAATGAAGAACCAGTTATGTTATCACTGAGTTGCAAAAACAGATGCATTAAACATAACAAGATGCTGAATGCCTCATGAAGATGGGGAAAAAATCATTTGGAGACTTTTGCATACAGGACAAAGTGAAACTTTACGGCTGGAAAGGCATTTATCAATCAAGTAAAAGTATGATAACCTCAAACAACCAAATCATGCTTCATAACTATGAAAACAGAAATCCATGATCGAGATTAGCAATCTTAATATTTAGCTCTTCCATATAACCAGAAGATTACAACAATGAACAATGCAATGTGGTTTGGGTTTATGTTTCATGTAAGTGTCTGAACAGGTCTCGGTTTGTTCGTACTGGATTGGGTCTCTCGGTCAAGTCGTCCTTTCATTTCATCAATGAAATGTGGGGTGGGTATCGCCCACCATTTTGCTCAGGAAAAAAGGTAGTGCAAACCTCTAAATGCACATCCACCTGAAGTTGTGCAACTTGAAAAATATTTAGAAGAAATTGTATTTGGGAAATAAAAAATATGGACCCACCCAACCAGAACTAGGCATCAAAAAGGCACAAATTTACACACCAGTTTTAAAGAAATGCATCAATATAAACAGGCTTAAGGCTCCACGGTGTAAGAGACTATCATCAGAACATTAGGCATTCTATTAAATGAAAGTAATGCAAGTGATGAAAACAAAGTTGTATAGTTCTTTACTTCTTATAGTATTAGAATCAAAGTTGGCGGAACTGTTCCGAACCGTCCGGTTCAGGACGTCTCGAGCCGTACCAGCGGTTTACCAGGATGGTACAGGCAAAGAATCCGAAACGCCGCATTAGAGGAGGAGAAGAAGAAGGAAAGAGAAGAAAAGAGAGAGGGAGCGGGGGAGGGAGAGAGAGTGAGAGAGAGGGAGGCCGGCGGAGGCCACGACTAAACCCCTGTAGAACGAAATAGAGATCTCGCCGTAAAAAAATTTGCGATTTTTAAGTGAAGTCGCTCTGCCATAAAAAAATCATGATTTTTAAATGAAGTCGAACTTCACTTAAAAATCGCGAAATTTTTTACGGTCGGACCCTGTTTCGTTCTACAGAGGTTCGGCCACGGCCTCCGCCACGCGCACCAGCGCCGGCCTCCCCCACCCGTACCAGCGCCGGCCCTCCATCAGCCTCTGCCACCCTCCGCCGGCCTCCCTCCCTCTCTCCGCCTTCTCTCTCTTTTTTTCTCTCTCATTCTCCCTCTCCCCCGTCTCTTCTACTGTGTCGCTACGAGCCCGGCACGGCCCAGCACGGGCCCGTACCAACTCGTCCCATCGGGCAATCGGTATGGTGCCCGATACCGGTTCCGTCGATGCTAATTAGAACTAAATCAAATAGTCAAGAGATCAGAATGGGATCAGATATATGAATGGATTTCCTAAATCAGAATCTTATTATAGAAACAAGCTAAAATAATCTCTTCCTTACAGAAAGAGGAAAAAGAATGTTCGGATAAGTCTATCTCCATCCTTCTAAAGAGGCAAAATGGCCAAATTGAATCTGGACCTACTCTAAAAAATTTATGAGACTAACAGATCATATATTTGAAACTTTAAGAGAGGGAAAGATAGGGGTGGGGAGAGGGAGAGAGATCATTTTCTGCTTTCACAACCCTACTCTTTGAATGATCTAATATATTTTTTTCATCTTTGTCATCTATGTTCTTTGAGTTTCTATAATGTGTACATAGATCTGAATGATACACATTAGTTGAATCTAGATTATCAAAGTTTTGTTTCCAAATACCAGATTCATTCAACTATCCTATCAATATCCTCTTGAAACTACAGGAATCGAATGGAACCAACGTTAAGAAGCCCAGACACAACTAACTGGCCTAAGGAGGTTCGCCATACCATGACGTACCGCCCCATACTAGGCGCACCATATTATACCATACTGAACCGAGACTCAATACACTAAACTGACCTCATACCGAACATACCGACACTATGCCAGTATGGTACTGGTACAAATTTCAGTACCAATGAACCCTGGAAGATATACTTATTCCACTAAAATAGACATCTCATATCCCAATCCCTGAAATCACTTCAGCACAAATACTCATTTAAAACTGCACCAACCCAAATTTTAAACAAAATACCAACTCTCAAATCACTTCTTAGAAGACTGACACAAACCTAGTAAAAACTAGCATAAGTAAAAAAACTGGGAAACACTAATGCACAGCCAACCAATAATATCATTTATGTCAACATGTAACACCATGTTCATGAGAAAATAAAAAGAAACAGAATTCTAGATAGTAAATGTAAGAAAATTTCCAAATTGAAAAAGCAATATTACTTGATACAAAACAGAATTCTAGATAGTAGATGGGGGACAAACAACAGCCCGTTAATTCAAATATATTGAAACTATGGAAAGAATTAACTAAAAACCAGGTAACAATCAACTATAGGGAAAAAAAGGATTCACGAGAACTTACAAGCAAATTCTACTGAGAAAAAATAATATCCAGAACATATATGTAGGTGGCATTTTCTAAAATCATAGAGAGGAAAACTTGAAAAGAAAAAAAATCACACCATGGATTAACACACACACACATCTCTTTCAGTTCATAACTATTAACTAACATTCATCAACATAGAAGATAGCCACAAAAGAGCAAGTAATACATAAGGAATGTGAGTTCTTTTCTTTCCTTCTTTTCCAAGAGATGAAATTGAGAGAAAGGAAGAGAGAAACGGAGGTATGAGAAATGACCTGAGGAGTGAAGAGCAGAGGAGACCTTGCTGCACGTCTGGGGCTCTGTGGAGGGCTCTGCCCCATCAAATCTTCTGACTTTCCTCGAGACTGAGAGCTAAGAGCCTGCCCCTCCCCCTCCTGCTGCCGCCCCTCCTCCTCTCCTTCCCGGATACTACTAACATTACCCATTTGGAAGACAGATTTTCTGATCTAAAGATCAAATTTTGATGATCAAAACCTCCTCTTTCCCTCAATATCACCTTATTCCCATATAGAACCTTAAGCAAAAAATCAATCCATAAGCTAAAAACCAAAGATAAAAGTGACTGAAAGGCTAAAAAACACTGCTTGGAATGAAGACTACTTCTCGCAAAATCTGGACTCTGGAATGGATTCCATTTTTTATCAATAGGAAAATCGAAATCGAAAGAGAGAGAGAGGATTCCAACACCTCCCTCCGTCTCCAGCTGCCCCTCAAAAGAGAGAAGGCTATAGAAAAGTTTGGAGAAAGAGGAGGGGTGGGGTAGCGGACGCTGGACCGGAACAGGGAAAACAGGCAGCCATATGTCTCTAGAAACAGAGCAAGAAAGGATAGCCCACGTCCACCCCCGAAAGAAGCACCAGCCCACTTGGTGGCCATCTAATTTTTATTATTAGCAACAACAGTAATAATAATAAAATTATATTTTTAAATAAAAAATATTTTTATATTAATAATTATATTTTTTTACTATAATAGATATTTCATACATTACAAATACGGATACATCTAAAAAAACAAGAAAACAATAAATCACATAGTATCCTAAACAATCCCTTCCTCAGTGCAGGGTGCCTCGGTGTGGCTAGCCACATAAGAAACTACTTAGTACGCGACTTCATTAGTTTCTCTGAATACATGCTTAGCCTAAAAAATCACTCTATCTCCCACCACCCGATCAAATATCCTGAAGTAAGGTTTTATTATTTCTTTTTCTTGTTATTTTTTTTATATAAATAGATATTGAATATTTAACCCTTCTTCTTTTTTTAACTTTTGCTTCTTTCCCCTCCTCCAATGAGTTCGGAAGACCATTCAGAGGCATCATTGCCGCTCGGAAACGGCAAAATAAAATATAACAACAGTTGTTATAATTAAATTCTACTACTCGCTGGATCAGGTGTTTGTCTTCCTCTAGCTTTACAATAAAAGGTGCCTGCCCACGTGACAGGTGCAAGTAAAAAGAAAAAAGAAAAAGTCCCACCAGAAAATACGGTCATCCACGTGGGTATTTTCCCGGATGGGATCCCGGGACGGGGAGCAAATGAAAGTGGTGGGCCCATGAAAAGGAAACCTGAAGACTAATTAAATGGTGGGGCCCAAAAAAAGTGGTAATTATCTGTGGATGAATCACTCTACGGGGTTCCTTTTTGGGTGTTTCCTTTCGTGCTATGATAAAAAAAAAAATGTGAAACACGATATTTTACGGCGACACCCAGCTCTTGTGTGAGTGCGACATCTTGACGGTACAATTTCCAATCAGAATAAAAAACCCGGGACCACCTACGACGTACGGCTTGATGTGGGGGACCCGGAAGGTGGACCCTCCCAGGCCAATCGTGTGGTGGTAGTTGCACCAGATGGCAGCGAGGCATCGCGTCGATCCTATCTCCAGGTGTACCTTCAGTTCTGTG
Organism: Phoenix dactylifera; assembly: GCF_009389715.1. NCBI lineage: Eukaryota > Viridiplantae > Streptophyta > Magnoliopsida > Arecales > Arecaceae > Phoenix > Phoenix dactylifera. Next base: position 16,906,106 of record NC_052397.1, read on the forward strand.
ATAGCAACAGTGTGACGGTTGATGAGGCGGGGACCACCGCTTCGATGGTCCACTTGCGTCCCTGTAGCGCGTCATTTCAACTTGCCTTTAGCCCATTGTGTCAGCGATGGTGGCCCCACGGTATGATGCGCCTCATAGAATTTGATTAAATCATCAACGCAAGCAATGAGTCATAATTATCTAAATCACCACATTTTATATTCCCAAGTGTGTCTAATTTATTATGTTGCAAGCTTCTAAAATATTATATCCCATAAGAGGGAGTCGCCTATGCTCGGAGGTTTATAGGAGCAGATAGCATTATTCTAGAGAAGGCCTCTACTATTATAACTGAGTGGATTCGCGACGTCCGATGCAGAAAGATGGCCACTCTATACTCAGGGATATACAGAGGCTGATGTCAGGTTGCCGCTCATCCAGATTGTTCATATGTTTCAGAAGACGAACATAGCTGCAGACTAAGTCGCCTCCTTTACTACTCATCATTCTGGAGAGGTGCTATGGATTAAGATTGCGGTTGTCCCATTATCTTTATGCTGGTTTCTTTCTCTTGATGCTAAGGATAATGCTCATGCTCATTTGGCGTGGGTAGGGGTGGCAATCGGATCGGGTCGGGTATAAATGGGTCGGGTCAGATGCAGGTCAGGTCAAAAAATTATAAACCTGAACCCGACCTGTTTATTAAACAGGTCAGAAAATTACAATCTGAACCTGACCTGTTTATTAAACAGGTAACCCGACCCGACCCGTTTAACCCGTTTAATAAAAAAAAAATTTCTCTCAACTCCCCAGTCCCCAGAGTCCCCACCGAACCCGTTCTCCTTCTCCAATCTCCACCTGTTTAATCCGCCGGCTCTACAGTCTCTTCCTCCCATCCTTCCGGCTTCCGCAAACCTGCAAATCCGCCGGCCCTACTCTCTCGGTTGGAAGAAGCCGACAATCGCCGGCCTGACTCTATCGGTTGGAAGAAGGCGACGATCTCTGGCTCGACGACGACGACTCTTGCGGAGGTGGAGAAAACGTACCTCGAGGAGTTGCAGCTCGACGACGACGAGATCTGGCTCGACGACGACCTCTGGCTCGACGACGACGATCTCTAACTCGGGGTATTGAGGGCCGATTCACCGAAGAAGGAGAACAGAGAGAGGGGAGGGCCCGAAACCCTAACCCTAGCCCCCACCGCCGCCCTCGTGCTCTGGGATTCTCCCCCCTTCGGGACGTCTCCGACATCCTCCCCACCGCTCGATTTCAGGTCAGCGGCGTCTAGGGGCGTCGCGGAGGTCGTCGGGACCGAGGATGGTGAGGGGAGCTTCCAAGCCTTCCACGGGTCCTTGATCGCTGACTAAGGAGGAGGAGGAGAGTCCTATGGAGCCGATATGGAGGGGCGCTTCCCACTTCCAAGCCTTGCAGGGGTCTTTGGGACCTTGATCGCTAAGGAGGAGGAGGAGGCCAGGAGGGTGCCATGGAGCTTCGGATAGAGGAAGGGGGAAATGGGGAAAGAGGATGGAGAGTTGCGATTCCATCAGCCTGACTCAACCGCCTGACTCAACCGAAGACGAAATTCCACAGGACTTAGATGGCTTGATCAACAGTGACCAACGGAAAAAAAAAACACACACTATTTGCATCAAATTATAAACAGGTTAAACAGGTTAAACGGGTCAAACAACTAAAACCTGTATCCGACCCAATTAATAAACAGGTTAAACGGGTCAACCTGTTTACGACCCGAACCTGTTTAGGCCAAACCCAAACCTGTTTATGGCGGGTCGAATACGGGTCGGGTTGGCGGGTCGGGTCATATTTTGCCACCCCTAACTATAGATATTGGAAAAAAAAAAGCTCTCTCTCCCCCACCCAATATATATGACACAATGCTATATAATATTGTACAATATGATATGATATGATGCCATATGATATAATATCATATAACATAATATTATACAAATATGTCTGTGTGTGTGTGCCTTACAGAGTATCATCTAAATCAGAGCAAAAGTCTTATTCCACTGAAAACCTTGTTATTCAGGCCTTAGGATGTTCTTTTTAGTGCTTCAACGTTCATGGCTAAACTGTTTTGTGGAAACCCATCATAAGAAGCAGAGAAGGATCCAAGCGTCAAAGTTTTCATGTGATAACTAGTATACAATGAACCTCTCTATTTTTTCATGTGAACATTATCAGCCATAACTTATTCTGAGCTATAGAAGTTTTTCCCTTGCTACAAGGGGAAAAAGGGGGGAATTCCAGTATAAAACAGAAGAAAGAGGAGTCGGGAGATGGTTGGGGAGGCACCAATCATTTTTCACAAATAATGTGAGAACCTCCAAGGAAGCAAAACAATCAACTGCATGATGACTAGCAAGAGAGATTCTCCATTAAGGACATGGACTGATGAAACTAGAAGAAATTAGAGGAATGGTAGATCATCAACGAGTAAAGAATGAATCAACCTTGAACGCCTGGTCATTACATCTGACTTCACATTTTTGCTATCATTCCTGCTGCTTGGAGCCTTAGGTCCCTAAGTAAAGCAAAATAACAACATTTATTGAATATCAGAAACATTATAAAATATAAATTTTTAAGCTAAGAGCATTGTAAATTTTACAAGAGAACTTCATATTTTATTATCACTGGTATAGGTAAGAAAACCACACTTACCAAACGTAATGGAGGATTCCATAAAAGAAAGTGTTTTTGACTGCAAGGACTTCCATCATTTTGTATCAAGTCTAAGTTCTGCAAATTGGCAAGCTCCTAACACACGAACAAATAAAAGGAAAACTTCTTGAAATAAATTGAGGCATCCTTCATATAATCACAGTTATTAAATAATTTGCAAAATTTGGCAAAGGAAAGTAATATCTAAAGTTACACCCCAAAAGTAACTTTGGTTTTTCAAAACAGAAGATACCTCGATATAATTACAAGATTCCCCAATAAACAACATAACCAATTATTGTCTACCTCAACAACATAGCTACCAAGCTACAAGCTGTTCCTTGCAGTGTGATTGTGTGTGAATAAGACTAATGCTAATTGCAATAAAGAATCAGCATTTGCAAGACTGGACCAAATATTAGACTATTCAAATTGAGAAGGTATTAAACTAGTTCAAGAAAACCCAATTTCAAATCTTGATGATCATAAATTTCAGGAAAATGTGGTATTTGGAAGTAAACAAGTTGATGCACCAATCATCATTCATGATAACACTTCATTGAACTACTTAATCAAGGCAAGAGAGTGTTGTTGTACACTTCATTGAAATGTGTTGTTGTACACTTCATTGATAAATCTTGATGATCATTCATGATAACACTTCATTGAAATGTGTTTTTTTTTTCCGTTGACAATGACCAACGGAAAAAAAAAACACACACTATTTGCATCAAATTATAAACAGGTTAAACAGGTTAAACGGGTCAAACAACTAAAACCTGTATCCGACCCAATTAATAAACAGGTTAAACGGGTCAACCTGTTTACGACCCAAACCTGTTTAGGCCAAACCCAAACCTGTTTATGGCGGGTCGAATACGGGTCGGGTCATATTTTGCCACCCCTAGGCGTGGGCTACCGATATGTACTTAAAAAAAAAAAAAATGTCTCCACATAGTGGGGAAATGTGGAGAACATGTATATGAGGGTTCCGCCTGATAGTGACTGCATATCACCCAATAAGATGAGCGTGATGAAACGTGCAGTCATTTTTGTTTCAATTTGTTGATGGAGGAATGCAACAAAAATCTCACTAAGAAAAGAAAGGGTTAAGTAACTTATTTTTTATACCAAACGCCGCACATTGTGTTAGTGGATGGTGAACAAACCCATCCAAAGCCACACAGTGTGCATAAGTTCTTCAATTTTCGTATTAGATATTTGCGTTACTATAGCAATGTTAGGTTTGATGAGGATCGAATCGGTTGTTATGGTGGGACCCTGTGACGTTCCCCATGGGAGGGGAATCCTTGCGTTGGGACGAAAAGGAGTGGGGGGAAGCAAAAGAACGGGGCAGATTTTTTTAGCTCAAATGAGACAAGGAATCCAAAAAGGCAGGGAAGGTAGTTAGGCGTCGACATCATGATAGAGATAGGATGCGGGATGAGAATCCGATGACGCTGCCTTGGGATGGAATCGAGCTAAATCGAATCAAGTAGCTAAAGGTTGGAGCTCGATTCGATTTAAAATATGCAAGCACGTCGACTCGAAATCGATCGAGACTTAACATCCAAGCTCAACTCAGCTTGTTCAAACAAAAAAAAAACAACACTAGAGATCAACTCGACTCGACTATAATATCAACCGAGCCATACTTGAGCTCACATTCGAGTTCTAATTTGAGCCTTAGTCATAATTTATAAATATGGTTAAAACAAAATATAACATAATATTATATTTTAAAATATTAAATTGATAATATATATTGTAAGTAAAATATAATATTATTAAAAATATATATACTCGATTAAGCTCGTGAGCTTTCGAGCCCAGTATTTTGCTACTCGAGTTCGACTTGAAAAATTGTTTGAGCTTCTCGAGCTTGATAATAGTTAAGTCCAATTTGGACCCGAGTCAAGTTTGCACCCCTAATGGGGCCTTTCTTCGGGCCTTAATGTGCCATTCTAGAGATGGTGTATCACTAAAGTGCAACATTGTACACTATCTAATTTTAGAGTGCAGAATGTAGCCGGTGGGATAAGGATATACAACAAGTAGGCATAAAAAATTATTAGATGAACCAGGTCCATCATGGACCTAGAAGGAAATCATCATAGCGTGTGTTGCTTTTTATTCTTTTTATATGTAATAACAATATGTGTTAGGATGATTTCATCCTAGGTCTATGATGGATCTAGTCCACTTAATAATTTCTAAGCAAGGGGAGACAATGGCCCACTCTGCATTTCGATCAAAAAGATAAATAGGTTAGGGTAAGCTCAAAGGTAGAATCTATAGCCCAAGTTACTCTAATCTTAGACAAGACTTGTGAGCCAAATAGCTTGGAATTAATACCAATGGGTCAGTGCTAAGTCCCAGATGTAAGATCAAAAATATATGATTCTTAGAAATTGAATAAGCAATAATGCGCAAATAATAGACAAGCATATGCAGCAAAAGGCAAGCTGATTGGATTCAAATACATCAACAAAAGAGTCAAATGTGGATCTAAATTTTAGACTTGAAGCCAATTAGCTCAGATGCAAGAGTAGAACTAATCCAACCCAACCCACTTCCAAGCCCTAACCTAGATAATATGCCAGCAACATAGTTTGAGCCTTAAACCACTCCCAAGAGCAAGCCTCATAAAAGGGGCGCCAACAAACTAAACTAAAAGCTATTTCACAAGCTCTCTCTCTCTCTCCCTCTCTCTCTCTCTCTCTCTGTTTGTCCGTCCATCTATCCATCTGTCATATACCTTCATATATAAAGGAATAACGTGAGCATCATGGGAGGACTTCTCATACAAGTATTAATTTGGTTATGCACTACTTGGATGCTTACACAAGATCAAAGAATCCAAAGAATATCTTCAGCCTTACCTTTTTTTATATAAGACCTTAGACTGCTACAATAATAATTGTTAAAATATTTATAGAAGAAGAGAAAAATAAGAGTAAAGAGAGAAAAAGAAATGATTTTAATTCTTTGTTCCATCATATTCAGTACATCTCAGGGATTATATATACTTGTATACAAACTCCAGACAAAGAAAATAATATAGGCTGATATAGGATCACACTAATAATGAAAAAATATTACTAACTATAAGGTGTTATGTGATCTCTAATAAAAAAAATAATATAGATTGATACAGAACATGTTAATAAAAAAATATTATGAGCGATGCAGGTTGTTACCTAATCTCTAAGATTATGCTAATAGCAGAACACGAGCTATAAGAAGACACTTGCAAGCAATAAGAAGAAAATAATTAAGAACTCGGAAGCAACTATAGTTAATCCACACATGATCTCGTCCTTTTTTTTATTTATGTTTGTGATTACATGCAATATATTTTTGAACAGTAACTATCCATGCTGAAATCTAACAAGGTAGTACATAAGATCTCAACTCATATGAAATGGTTCTTGTACTAAACCGTCACCATCCTTCACCACGCGCTTTCCATGTCATTGTACCCGTTCTCCAAGCACTCCTGAGAAGGTCTAGTTCTGCAGCTCAACCGTACAACTCCAGCAGTATAGACACGGATGCTATTTCCAACCGAAGACAATTTTATTCCCTTGTGGTTCATTTCTGACATTTGCCTGCAACATGAGTTCTTGGGCATTCTTAGGACCCTGATAACGCAATCCTCTTCCAGTGGGATTGCATGGAGATGGGAAGGGACGTCGATGATGAATTCTCCATACTCGTCTGCCATTCCATACGCCCAGTTAGTTTTCCTCCTCCTTTCTTCAGTTTTGCATGCAATGGCTACCTTTGCACCTTCAAACCATAGACAACTTCATGTTATTTTATTGATTAGTTCATGCCAAACAAATTATATCAAGCAACCCGGCCATCCGTCACGAAATCATATTATTGCTGGAGGCCTATAAGTTTGTAAATGTTAGAGATGACAATCAGGTCGAGTCGGGTTAGATTGGATGCGGATCATATCAAAAATTTAAATATGGACCTCACTTGTTTATTAAACAAGTTATCCGACCCGATATGCATAACCTGTTTATTAAATAGATCAAATCATTTTAAATGGTTAAACATGTTGAGTAGATTTTTAACGGATTAAATATATTTAAACTAGTTAAACATGTTAAGTGGGTTAAGTTAAATAGGACATAAATGGGTTACACAAGTTTTAAATGGGTTAAACAGTTATTAAATATATAAAATAGAATGAGTCATGGTCAAATTATTAAAATAGGTTAAATGGGTCAAAAGTCTAAACCTGAACCTGACCTATTTAAAAAAAGATTTAGATATATAGGTTGATGTATTTATGATCCAAACCGATTTAAGCCAAATCTAAATATGCTTAAAGTAGATCATTTATGGACGAATTGCTGAGTCGGATCATAAATTGTTACTCTTAATATAGGCATCTCTTGTAGAGATTATGAGACATATAACAACTTAGAATAATGTTGCCTATTTCGTGGAAGGAGAACCTTAAGTTGGTGACTTGGTGTCTTTCGGGGAACTTTGGGGCCCATTTCTTATATATATTCTGTTTGAGGACCTTGTATCTGGTTCAATTTTCATGGTGGTGGACTTTTTAGACTGAGGAACCCCCACCGCTGAAAATGTGACATTTGTTTTGCTCAATGAATTTGGTGGAAAACATATTTTGCCCAAATTATTAAAAGAAAAGTTTGGTAGATCTTATTCCACATTTATTGTAGGTATGTATGTATGTATGTATGTATGTATATGTCTGTCTATATAGATGCACCATAATGAAATCCTTGCTTTTATCTGAACCATGCCATTTATATCTTAAAATTTGTTTTATTTTATTTTATTTTATTTTATTTTATTTTGTATGAAAAAGTTGTTGTTCCATCAAGCATTTACCTCTTCATCAGATAAGGCCTCAGCCACAATCAACTTTACATCGATTTTTTCATCATCAACAAAGCTTATTGGAACCAAATAGAGCATGAGACCAGTAATACAAGTAATCAGCTCCATCCACAGCCATAAATACTCACTACGGCCCTCTGGTCGACCATAATATATAGTACTTGCATATCCTATGACTTGTTTACACAATCCTTTGAATATTTTGGGAGCGCTAAAATCGGTACATGAGATGAGAGACTCAAACCAGCTTCGCTCGTGTTTACAGAGCAAGCTGAAGAAAGTGATCATCTCCAACCCAGTTTAAGACATTCCAAACAAAACTGTTTTTCTTCTCTTAGCCTCCTTCCTGAACTATCCAAACTCCTTACCTACCATCTTCCTAATAACCTAAACTTTTGATCCCGTAGGTTTTATATAAACTAATATCAAACCAATTTCTGGCCATTTGTTAGGAATTTGTGGGACTTATAACCATGGTCAAAATTAGGCCACCCAATTAGAACAACTCACAACATCACAAACCCATGCAAGAAGCAACCACCGACACTTATCTTTTAAGCAACATGTCACTTAGGATTTCGATGGTGGTCAAGAACTTAGATATCTCTATATATTCCACCATATCAATGTCTTAAGGTAGCCTATGTGCCGTATATATATAGTTCACCTGAGGAACAGGAATTTGTTGCAACTTCCTTACCTATATCTCATGTTTTTCCATTACGTAAAAAATATGAACTCATTCAAGGAGACTATCATCTTCACTTAATAGGAAAACACAAGCAGTGTACCACGCCTTTCACATCTCCTTTGGTTTCATAAGCCTCTGTATTAGCTCCTCTCTATGGTTGTGGAAACTACTATTATAAAACATCTTCCGTTAAAAGAATTCAGCTCTCATCTAATATTCTGATAAAAACCCACCACCTAAACTGAAAACATCTCTAACTTCCATCCAAGCTTTAACTTCCCCCTCTTGCTTTAAGCCGGCACCTCTCCCGGCTTATTGAGGAAGAGTATAAGTTGGCATGTCATAGCTTATTCCTACATTGATGTCACCCTTGTGTTCCTTCAATTCTACTCGGTTACAATTGATAAAGGCCATCTACCCAACAAGCATACCTAATTGATAACGATGACAAAGTCAGAGAATACTATCAAGGGCTGGAAAATGTAATTTACATAAATAGATTAAACAAATTAATTTTAACAACTTAAAAGTACACGACTGATTCATGATATATATAAGCTCTATCTAGTCCCCACATAATCTTTACTATCATAATGCGAAAGCCTAGGTCTTGAAGTAGCTCCACTTTTTTGGTAGGTCGTCAACTTCAGATTTATGAGATTTTTTTTTTTATTGTTTTTGTCGACAGTTGCTAGGTTAGTAGGTTGGCATCTCTCTTCTAAGATTGTGTAGTAGAGTTGTGAAACCTGGTAGTGACCCATATAAGGAGGCTCCATTTTTTTTTTCCTCTTAGACACCATTTTGACTCTACGTATCGCATATGTGTAGAGCTCCGGTCTCTTTATGTTACAACTAACCCCATCATGTCCATCCCTCATTCATGTGAGAAACACCACCTGCTCCCATGCATACCTTCTAGAGCTCTGTAAACAAACTCGTGCCTCCTATTTCCAAGTTTTGCTCTTTTTCTTTAACGAGGAGAAAAAAAGAAGAGTTCCAATTCATTCATCTTCTTCTCACATGCGCGGCACATGCCAAGCACTATTTGATTATTTTTGAGTCAACTTATATACGGTCCACTGTAAATAGTAGAGAACTTAAAAAAGAGATATGAAGGCAACAAATGATAATCCAATATAAATTGATCAATTGCTACACAACCTTTGCATTGTCCTTCTTCTTCTTCTTCTTCTTTGAGAAAAAGAGAGGCCATGCCACCCGATTTTATTATTCAAAGGAGTGAAAGTTGCATTACCTTTCTGTCTTATGAAAAAAATAGGAAGAAAGAAGAAGAAATGAAAAGAAAAGAAGACAGAACAAGGGGATAGTTATCTCCTTGTATATTGATCTGACATTGTTATTCAAAATTAATGTTGATGATAAACATGATCATGAACTTATCGATTAATGTGAGTAAATTCATGACAAAGTTGATCCATGGGCTGACCTCGGACATGGGAAGAGAGGAGGTGGGACCCGGGTTGCAAGCAGGCGTCGCAGAGAATGGTGCCGGTGATCAGCACGGATGAGAGCCTCTCCTCCCCGTAGCCGGCCTGGTGCACGAGCTCCGCACGTGAGAGCTGCATGGGCATCTCTGCGGAGCCCAGGAAGAGGGGAAGGAAGAGCAACGCGGCCACCACCAAGATGGAGGCGCCTCGGAAGTCGTGCACCATCTTTTTGCTTCTTTTCTTTGGCTCTTTGGTTTCTTGGTTGGATGGCTCGAAGCGAGACCCCATGCCGAGTGGTATATATAGAAATGGATATGGGCTTCCCAAATGCCCTGACTTGTTTCTACAACTACAAGAATAGCCCTGGGTTGTCTTCTGATGTTGGCATGCTAATGGGCCTTCCTTTGTGAGTCGGGTACATAAGAGTAGGTATAAAAACTTCGCTTGGAGACCAACGAGATCCAATTTTGCAACCACTCCAACTAATTAATAGAAAGATGATAATGCCCTTGCTTAACAAGGTCACATAAATTGACACAGATGCAAGTAAAGCTGCAAATGAGTCAAGTTGATTCATGACCTGACCCACTCCACTTTAGTTAGATCCGACCTAACCTATCCTTGAAGACCAATGGAGTCTGATCGAGTTCGAATATTAGATCCGTTCCATATTTTAGATCAAGTTTAGATCTCATAAATTTTAAACAAACCTAACCCACAGCAAAAAGTATCCCAAGTCATTTCTTTTATTCCTCGGTTAAGAAACAGGTGCTTAAATAATCAAGCTATATTAAGAAAGGCCAATTTTTTAGGTTGTTAACCTCTTGAAGCATATCGTAATTCTAGATAAACATTAATTTGCGAAGCTATGACCATGTTGGCAAACAATTTTATAGTAGTCAAAATTCAGTTTGATTCAGAAGTAAGACTAAAATTTTGTTAGTAAACAAATCTAGGCTTGGACCCGAAACATACCCGATGTGAACTCGATCCATATCCAAATATTTTAGGTTAGGTTCGGGATATACATAACCCCAACTAGATTTGAACGACTCCTAGGTCTAAAATATTTTCTATGTATCTAACCCAACTCGACTCGATCATCTATTAGATGGGGTTTGGATCCAATATAAAGACCGTACATGAAATTAGCTTGGGCCAGGGTCAAGCATGCCTCGGTCCTATCAGGCCCATTTGTAGTCCTAGATGCAAGTAGATTGGCATGGCCTATTCAGGATCAATAACTGACTCAAAAATAATCGTGTTCCAATTAGCAATGAAATTTTGAATTAAACTTGGAAAAAGAAAAAAAAATGACCATTTTCAAAATATGGGTCCAATATCTAACACCAGGCATCTTATACATCCAGTCCAAAACTAGCACAGACTCGCATAAAATTAATACATTGCATATTTCACAGCCCTTCTTAAAAAACGAGAAACTAGTGTACTTAGTTTACTAAGTACATATGCTCATTAGTTTGTTGGCTGGATATATTTATATATGCTTGTCAATCAAATCTCATGCAAAATATATGGCCATCGGTAATGTCTACAAGTTGGTGAATCATTATTTTCTTGCATGATATCTTTATAATATACATAAAATATTTGATTTATTTTTAAATTTTATTTTTCCCTTGGATTACTTGCAATCTAATTTTATCTGAAAATTTTAAAAGATCAATAAAATATATAACAAATTGATTGAATTCAACTGAAAAATGGAGTAAGTATATTCAACTTTTGACTTGATTCAAAGATTAATCAGATTTAGGATGTGCCAATTCCAAGTCCAACTTGACTTGCTTACACTCCCCAGTATATGATATCTAATAATAAAATGCTAAACAAATCTATATCCTTGTTTTGCAGCAAGCCGTCGAAATTCGAAAAGGAAACACTAGAACGACTATAATTATAAAAAGTAGAGCTCAGAGTACTGCAGTTTGCAATAGGTATCGTGAAATAGCAATGGAGGAACTAGCTTTCTTTTTTTTTTTCTCTCACTGTTTGAATGAGAGGGGACTCCACCCAAAGAGCAAAGTTTGACATAATGGTAAGGATACTTTATTACGACTTAGGTGTTATAGGTTTAGAATATGAAAATTGCCTCTCCGTAAGTGGACTTCTCAGTGGCAGGAGCCTCATGCACTGAAAGAGGACCCTTAACATATATAATTATACCAAGGAGAGACTCGAATACAGATCATTGGGATAATACCTAGGTCATAGCAAAGTATCTAATTTGTGTCAAAAGGTACATTGTTCACCTTTTCTTTTCGCCATTCTTGAATTTAGATGATATGGCATGACTATATGCTACAATGGTATGGAGGTCTTGCACACCTATTTGGTAGGTGCTCATAGCGAGGAGGAAGAGTTGAGTGCCCCTTCATGTGGTTAGGAGTCCATCATCCATTGCAAGCTATAAATAGACTAGATATGGTCCCCTCCACCACCATGGACCAGTGAATTGTAATGTGCACAAACCAAAATATTGGGTGCAACATTCCCAAAATAGGCAGCCACCGCCCCTTTTTATCCTCTCAAGGCTGAACTTCCCGAAGCACAAAAACCATGGATCCGAGATCTTCCTCATATTTAAACCCATTTTGTACAACGTTAGCCGAGCATGCTTGCTCATTTAGGGCTCATACGACTCTCCTTTACATGGCCAGCTTAGCAACATGCCGACAAGTGTCACGATCATCACACATCGACTTTCCATGCATGCTTCTCTAGCTTTCTAAGTCGGCCCTTAATTGTAGGAAAATTTCCACTAGTTGTAAAAAAAAAATCAGATAATTAGCGATAATCAGCTAATATATCATGCATGCAAAACTTGCACTCACACCATATTAGTAAGAATCTCCGATGCAATTAATGCTTCAAGCTACGCTAAATAGGAACCGTTTTTCATCCTCCTCGATTGCTTAACATAATCCTCTTTCTAATGATCTGAAGGGAGAATTACACTAGATAGCAATAATCTTCTTTATCTTTTATTGCGATGCAAGTAGACTAAAAGTCTAGATAATTAAGCATGATATATACTTGCCTTGGAAGAAATTAATAACGCATTTATCTTTCGTTAAATAGCGGTAGCACTTTTAAAATTACATATTCTATAGTTGTTTGATCAAACCCTTATAACCAATGCATATTGAAAGGAGATTAGAAAAGGAGTATTAGAGTCTTAAACGCGACGACTGCAGATTTCCTACATGCCTAGCCTATTCGAAGAAAAGGAAAAACAAATAATAAGACCGAAAAAATGTAGGATAGTTCTTAAAAAGAAAAAAAATTAAAAGAAAAGAGGTAGGAAATTACCAACGCACTTTCACATAGATTTTGAAGTACGTGGAAAAGGTTGCCCTAGTTAGTTATTACATGTGAAAGAGGCCAGGAGCTCAAACACCTTTGAGAATTGGGCATCACTGCAGTTTTCTATGAGTTAATGGGTGTTTTTGTTTGGGCAATTCTTAATCTCCCATAGAAGGAAGGGGGAGGTGAAAAGATGGTGGTAACAACCATTGGTTGGTTGCCTAACTTCCCTATCACTCACCTCTTATATCACAAAACATCCATGTGTTTAGATTTGAAACATGTCTAAGTGTTAGCAATCTTAAAATATAAGAAAGACCCTCTCCAGTTTCGAAGTCTGTCTCCAACGTTCCTCAGAAGTCACTTATTGATGGAGTAGCCAATTCCTACATTCCATTGATTCTGTCAAGAGTCTTTGTTAGGACACCATCGTACTTACCCATCAGTCGGCTCTGTCTTGATTTTGAATGATCTACAAAGTAATATTTGTAATCTAGATTTGCTTTGGGGTTAATTGCCAAAGTTTTTCTTATATATTTATGGAACAACTCAGAACCTCATCCAAAAAGACTACCCGGAAGATATTTTTTAGGTTCCTTAGTCCTGTATAGGTACCCAAGATCTCTTCGACGAATAACTAATATACGACTAAATACGCGCCTTCACAGATCCTTACATACTCTCTCCTTTAAACTCTGACGTCCTCGTCAGACTAAGAGTCCAAATCCATTCAAATCTAATCATAAGTACCACGATCGGCCTATGATCAGTCTCAACGAGCCCGTGTTGTAGTGTTTCCTAATCTACATGGGTCTTGTGCCAGGTCCGCTCTAATATTATTTGTCACAACCTAAGATTTCACCCAAAATAGCGAGTCGGAAGATATTATTTGGATTTTTTAGTTATGTATAAGTACCCAAAATCTTTTCGGCGAATAACTGATGTAGGACTAACACACGCCCGCACGAGTCCTCACAATTTATATAGGCTCCAATAACTGCCGCTAGAATAATTTTATTTTACATCAAAGAAACCTCTACATGTTGTTGTGAGGATCCACACAGAAATGTCTTTAGTTCTACATCCTGGATATATTGGGGAGCTCTTGGTATTTATAGAGCCAAAAATCCTAATCTGATCCATTCCTTCAAATCAAGCTTGAGCTTGATTCAATGTTGATATTCAACTGATTCAAATATTTAGATTTAGAAAATAATAATATTTAATCAGAAAACATAAATATAGAAAATTATTAAATATACTATGAGATGCTCTCTTGCTCCATGAGAGTTTAACCAAGTATTGAATCAGCTTTAATTTATATGATCGCAAATATTACATATGTATTGATATGAATGTATTATATATCTATATATAAATATATGTGTATATGTATGCATATGATATAACATTTTTTAGCCTTACAGAGTTGAGCCTGATCAATCCTATTAATTTCATGACTTTGCATGAAATTAATTTCAAGCTAGTGAAGTGAGTTCAAGTATGGTTCAAATAAATCTGAAACAAGCCTTATTATTCTAGCTAAGCTGAAGCTTCCTAATCTATTGATAACTCTATCTATACCCTTATCAATCAACTGTGGCACAAGTAAGGTCAGACTGGAAATTCATTAGAATATAAAACTTCAAGGTTGGTAAATAACACTATGCAAGAAACTAATGAAAATGGGTATTATCTGAGCCTCTATTTGATTGTTTGCAGCATAAATTGCAGTCGTTTTTATCATGCCCTTCACATGTTTAAAAAAAAAGTTAAAAAAAATATTAGATTCAAGCCCCTCTTCTCATCACTTGAGCTGAGAAAAGTTTTCAATTAAAATCTAGAAGGTGACTTTCCACTATACAAAAAAAAAGAAAAAAAAAGGAAAAAAAATTGAAGAGATTTATGATTGAAACTGATAATGTATTTAATATTTCTTTTTTAGGGTCTCATTTTAGATTGCTCGAGCAGAAGATCCTATTCTTCCTTGTTAATCTGGTTCTACCTTGGTTACATATAATGAAGTTTTCAGCCAGTTACTTCTTCTCTGAGATATTCTCTTGGAAGTCAAATATGATTGGAGCACATTATGTCATGCTTGCTATTCAACTATCATACAGTCCTGGAAAGGAAAAAAAACTGTAGAATAGATCAGCCCCGCCTTCGATGTGTGTCTCAGCTGCAATCAGCCTCTTTAATGACTGAATGATTGCAACTTTATTTTTTTCAGCTACAACTCGTGTTTGTCCTCTTATGCCTTCTAGCAAATTGTATTATGCTTTAGAGGAGGTACCAGACTTGGTATGAAATTGGTTGTTTTTGTTTCAAAAACTCTCTTAAGCTTATGTGAAATTTGGAGTTTGTGGCCATTTTGGATTCTTGTGCTTTTTCTCGAAAATCTTTGTGAAATTGCTTAGAACTTTTAGGGAGTGAATGCTCCTGCTTGTTGGTCTAGATAAGATTCTTTTCTCCACTGCTTCTTCTTACGAGTATCAATATTCTCTATCTTGATTATCAGACACTTGGTTTGAAACCATTTAGCTTCTTTTTCTTGCATCTGTTCCTCTCCTTTTGCCTTCTTTTACATCATCAAAAAGATAAAGGCAAAACTTTTTCCCTTTTATCTTATTTTCCTGTGAAATAAAAGGAGTGGTAGTCTCATTTCCTCCACTCACACTTCAAAAAAAGAAATGAATGGAGAAGTTTCTTTTGAAAAAGTTCATAGGAACATTCTCTTAGGGCCCATGATGTTTGATATATTAGATGCACAATCGACAGTGCGTCATATATAAACACGAACAACATGATAGGGCTGGACCTCCACCATTAAATTCTGTAGGTTCTGAATCCAATAGCAAAAGGACATAGATATCATGAGAGGATATAAAGCCATATCTATGCCCATCATTATAAGCACAAACAAGAGACAAAGCCCTTGAAACAAGATAATTAAAATCATATCGCCAAAGCAAGCCAAGGAATAGACAGAAAGGTTGCCGATCTCCCTCCATCAAGTGACTCCTCATGATCTTATATCACTTTACATCTCCGAAACAAGTCGGCCATTTAACTGACCTATTACTCGGTTTGGACACATCACGACTGAGTTCTCTGATCAGTTCCATGAACTCTTAGTCAGACCTGAGATATGATAAACTTATTAGGTAAGTGATAATGGATAGCTATTTTAATTTCAAACTAGAACAGTTCATACGAGATGGGCTATATTATAAGTTTTTCAAACTTCGCAACAAAAAAAAAAAAAAAAAACTTTTTCAAACTAAAACAGTTGACATGAGATGGGCGGTATTATAGCTAATCTTCCTTTACTCTCTTTATCATCACTCTGTGCTCCTACTTCTGACATTATAATAAAAAATCTCGGAATCTAGTGCAGGGTTGAGGGGTTCTTATTGAAATCCGAAATAGAGCTGCTGCAGGCTGAGAGATGTTGTTGCAGCAGAAACAGGTAAACTGTCATGCCTGGCATCTGCGTTTACTTACAGAGGGATGGTTAAAAACTTCAGTTTTTTACATGGGTTCTGTGTGAGTAGCAGAGAATTATCAATAGAAAAGGATTCTCTTAGGTGGATCTTTAAGCAAGCAGACAGAAGCAGGTGGATGCTTGGAGATTTCTTTTCAGGTAATTGTTGTGCTAGGCTGATGATCCTCACCTTGTTTTGACTTGGAAAAAAAAAAATGAAAGAAATAGAAAATTTTATGTACACATTCATGATATATGATGTGGAAAATGGTGTTTTTCAGTGATGGGCTGCCTAAAAAAAATTAACAATCGTTGCAGAGAGTTTTGGAAAAAATTATAAAAAATTAGTTCCTTTTTGTATGCCATTTCTTTTGACTTCTCTAATGGAGTCTTGGAGGGAAAGTGCCATGTGGTAACCTGCTATCCCTGCACATGGCCTCCCTAACTTCTAAGCCATTGGAGTTCAGAAATCTATACCCACACCTTTGATTCTCCCAAGAGAATCGGAGGCATTAAAAAAGGACCAGATGTTGTTAGTGTCTCAGGTGTGGGGAAGAGTAAAATGTCAAAAGGAAAAGAAAAAAAAAGAAACCATTTTTTGCGGAGCAATGGGGAAGGTGAAGAAAGTAAACAAGCCCAACAATTTCAATGCACTTCCAAAGAGAAATAGAGCCCACCTATTTACAGATTTTCCTGTTGGTCTGTCTTCTTCTCTGCAAGTAGTTTCTCAGTTTATATTCTTTTTATGATCTCTGAGCTACTTTAACGGATACTAATCCTCCTCTTTGCCTTCCTCCTCCACCTTCCAGTTCAAATGCCTATAAATATCCTTCTCTGGATCTTACTCAAGTACAACTCACAACATACACTTATAAGAGACTCACCACCTAAGAATTCTATTCTTTTTGGTCTTTCCTTTCCTGCAGGTGTTCTGGTTACGTCCGCTGCTGCATCCCACATGTGTTGAATAAGAGAAGGAAGAAGAAGAAAAGGAGGAACAAAGGAGCAGCTGAGAGTTGTGACTCCAGATGGTTTCTTCTTGTCCTCTTGTCTGTAGCAACACCTGTTAAGAGTTCTTTGCGACTTTCCTCTACCTGGTTTAATAAAATTTCTACCATTCTCTACTTCTCATGGTAGAAACAAGTGATCACCACATGGGTCCTTTTTTCCACAATCATCCTAAAGTGTTCCTGGCACTCTCTCTCCTCCTCATCTTTTCTAGCTATCACAGTAATCCCTTCTCTTCAGCATTTCTCACTTTGTTCATCTTGGCTTTCTCCGCCTCTTTCCCGTTTTTCCTTGCTAAGTTGAGACAATTTTGCAAGCCCAACACTATGGAGAGGCCACCAGAACTAGAGGCTGGTCTGCAGATTCTGCCCATACATGAGATTCTTGAGGAAAATAAGGCAACCCAAGAAGAAGCAGGCAAGTTTCCACAAGACGAATTGGTCACCAAGTCAACAGGCCCATCATTGGAATATGAAGACATAAGTGGAGGTGAGACTGATGGTCATGCATTGTTAAATGGTTCAGTTTGCAGGGACAAAGATGTGTTGGAAAATCCAAGTCCATCAGAATGCTTCAAATTTTCACTCTGCGATGATGAGCCTTTGCCAAAGAATTCGCATCAATTGAAGGAATTCTCTGAAGGTTCGATATCGGATGATGACAACCTCATTGAGATTGAGATTCCCCACGGGAATTATGTAGTTACAGAGGAGTCAAATTCACAGTTAAAGCCAGAGCTGAGAGGAGGTTTCCTACTGGACTTCTTACCAGAAACAGTGTGCAGGCAACATGGGCTAATGGAGCTATTATCAGAGATTAATGAGGAAGACAATTTAATTGAGATCGACATCGCTAGGGGCTCCATCAAATGTTCAAGGGTAGGAATTAAGGCATGAACTAGGTAGGGTGATCTCTAACCTCTTAAATTCTATGTAATATTTTAGTGATAAGTTTCCTAAAGGGTTAGAGGTCTGATTTGGAGCTTTCTAACTTTATCATTGACTTTGCTTTCTTAAAAGCCTTAAAAGCCTGTGAATGCTGCTTAAAGCCTTAAAAGCACATGAAGCATGTCATCCTTTAGGGTTAGGGTTTTCTCGTTGTGTTTGAGGTTCTTTCATAGTTTCAAACCAATTTTGAATCTTCGGAGTTGCTTCCTTGGAAACCTAAGGGCATTTGTATAATGCTTTCCTACTATATGCATGATTGAATAAATAAATACATTGGAGTCTGAAAACCCAGCTTAATTTTATGCTTAATTTATTGAAATCTTTGATTGTTTTTGCAGGGATTGATGCACCGAGGAGCACAAGACATTTCCAAGAAACTATCCACAATTTCTTTTTGGAAGGGGACAGGCAGGGTGGCAAGGGGAGTGCTAATGGTTGCATCTACTATATCCTAAGGTCGTTTTGTTATCTCCAACATTCATGCTCCATCTATTATCTGTATTCTGTTATGGTAAAAAAGATAAGTGATGCACATCAAAAAAAAAATCAAAAACTTGGGTAGCAACACTCCTATGCCAGCCAAGAGCTCAAGCTAGCACAAAATTCTCAACAAAAGTTGGACAGTGGTTTGGGGTTTTCCCTTTGATGTTTATTGTGATCTTTCATCCTACTGTAAAGAATGGTACCCCACCGTTATGATCAAGAGTAATGACAAATTACTGAATCTATATGCCTTGGTTCATGAGTTATTATCCGAGTGAAATAAGAGCAGCTTGCCATGTTTCTCTCTTTTTCTTCCCTTTTCCTTTTCTCCTTTTCTCTTTTCTATCCTTTGTGTCTTTTTCAGAAATTCATCCCTGCTCAGACTAACTTGTTCATTAGCGATTAACTTGTATAAGAAAGCTCAGCTATTTGCCTATTTCAATGTGCATCCATATAAGCGGAAGCATCAGAATAATTTCCAGATGGTTCGAGAATGGATTCAAGAGACCAAAACATCTATCATGTTTTGGATGAACTAGCTAAACTGTCTACACTATTCTCTAACATCTAGACCACAGATCAGAAGGACTCTTTTGGTTTGGAATGAATTTTGAATGCGATTTTTTTTCAGTTAATATTTGTTGTAAACTTTTGATGCATGGAGGATTTGTCTCTCTGACAGCCAACTCTAATTCGGAAATGTTCTTGACCTGATAAAGCCAACGTGTTTCTGGTTTTATTGTGTAAAGACAAATCCTTACATCTGAGAATTTAAGGAGAAGAAATTGTTCTACTTACTACCCGTCGTCTTTGTTCACTCGAAGAGGAATCCATGGATCACTTATTTGCTATCTGCTATTTTTTCTAGGAATATTGGAACTTCTTGAGTCAATTGAACAAATCTGGCTTGATTGGCCACACTGAGATAAGGTTGGCTTCTTGCTTGGATCACTCTTAACTGCTACTATCAGTTCGGCTCTTTGGATTCAGAGAAACAGAAGACTGTTAAATAATCTATCAGACAGCATCCCTGAAGTCTTGAAAAGTATCCTCTCTTGCTTAATGACCGGCCTTCTCAATGCTCTGGAAATGCTTCCTTGAAACTTAACCCTCCTTTCGATATGTTTGGTATATGGATGCTATTTTGGGTTCGGTGTTTAGCATACTTTCTTTGTTGATTTGTCTTTGTACTTCTTTATACCCTTAATGGAAGTGATTAGGCTCCTTTTCCCTTTTTTTCTCCTTTTTCTTAAAAAAATACATCATCCAACCTTTTCCACAAAAGCATAAAAAGTCATGACCTATAAAAATCCTTGTTGAGCTTCCAACTTTTGCTATTTTGTTTTTCTAATCCTATCACTCTACATCATTCCTGCAATCTCCATTTCTAACCTTCTTCTCGACAAACTCAAACTCATATTACAAACTTGTCATATATGTCAGAATCTTGGTTCATTATTATTATTATTATTTTGTTTTACGTGCATGTATCATATATTTGGATATGTATATGCATATGTAGTTATATATGTAATATCAAAGTTGATATTCTTTCTCATATGTAGAGAAAATGTTTTGAGGAAAATATGTATACAGAATGTTCCTTCTCTTAAAAAAGTTAGAGAGACTGCATAAGATTCAATACATGCAAGCAATAGGTAATTAATTTTTTTCTCTCCATCTTTCCTTGTATGCTAGAATGGAGTTCTCTGTTGTACTTGTACTAAGAAAGCCTTTATATTCACATAAAAAACCACATAATATGACCAACAAAGAAAGAACTTCTGATTACATATTCATTTCTCTGTGTACTCCAAGTGCTTCAACTTCTTGAGGGGATGGTAACTGAAACACCTTCTTTTTCTTTTATTTTCCTTTTTATTTCAAGGATGTTGTCAACAAATGGGAGTGTAGGCTAAGAGTAGCAAACTCTAATATATAGTTAAGCTGTTAAAGGGAGAGAGAGAAGGCAATAAAAGAAAGCTTTCAAGTTTCAAGAGGAAGGAGTCAGAATAGGCATTGGTGGATTAAAAAAGGTGAACTTGTGCGAACGGGTTTCACTGGAGAAGCATGAATTTCTTTAGACAGGAAGCTAGTGAGAGAAATAAGACTGTGGTAGGTCGAACAAAGGCTAAGAAAACAATAGCCATCTACTATCTTTTCAGTGTGAGATCTCTTTTTCAATGTGAGATCTCTTTCGCCTTAATCAATTAGTTTATTCTTGGTTATGATGCATATATTATATCAAAGAAAACCTCGAGCTTTTGAAAATAATGGAAATAATATACCAAATTTAAGAAAAGAAAAAGCAATTCGAAACAAAGACTCAGAGATCACGATGAATGTAAGAATTTTTTTCTTGCTGTCTTAACTACATGTTTTTTGATGAATAAAATATCCATGTACTAATTAAATGAAGTAAGAAACTACAGTTACATAAACAATTTCCCCAAGATGCAAATGTGCTGGTTTTTACTAGGCTTCAGTAGTGTTCCCAAGATAGTGAATGTCATCAAAATTATAGATACATATGCATTTGAAATATTTTAAGCAATATTAATACCTTGCCTGCATTTTTGTCGCTTCTGTAAAACACGTACATGTCTTTTATAGCAAATACTTCCTAAATACAATTTGATTTGACTACATAGTGATGTGTTGCAAGTTATAAGTTAGCACCGAATTTTATTAATGAGAGTAATTAGAAATGATTTAATGTTCCCATGATATTTTAGTATTGAAGGTTTTAGACACTAAATGCATGTTTACTTGTTCCTTGCAAAACCTGCTTTGGGAGAGCCCTTTGGGTTGGTGAGAGAAAGTTGCCTAGAGCACTTGGAAATTTGTTATCTTTTAATTTTTTTGGATGTATTTATACTAAAAGTATATGAATCATCCGTTGTAGCAAAAAAAAAAAAAAAAAAAAAAAAGGAGCTTTGAATAAATTAATAGATCAGACACCTAAAAATTGAGTTTAATGAGAAAGACTCTTTATTTTTTCTTCCTTTTCCACAAAACTTATTAATAGAATGATGGGTTTTATTTATGTTATAAAACTAGCAAAAATCAAATTGCATAGTTGATGTTGTAATGTTGCATATCCCACATATATTATGTCTATGGTAGGCTAGCTTAGATTGTTCCTTCACACAGGTTGACATGCTTTATGCTTATGAGATGATTTTAATCGTTCGGCATCCTTTTAGCCTACAGAAAGGATAAGAAGAATTGTTAATACACATCTATGTTTCGAGGGGGAAAAAAAAGAGAGACAAGTTTTAACTCAAAAATCTTGTGTTTGTACAATTGTCCACTAAAAATTGCTATATTTAAATCAACCACTTATATGATTCAATCCAACCACAATTATAAAAGTTTATAATAATTATCTCTTTATTTCACTATAAGCTTTCCGTGCCATTACCAGCCTTTGTTGGGCAATTCGGCACAAAGCAACTTATTTTTCCGCAAAAGAATTTCCAATCTTCTCTCTCCATCGTTTGACAAGCTCAAAAGCTTTCTTTCTTATGAATAAATGTAACACTTGAGAAAAAGAACAAGCTGCTAACGTGAGGAGGATGTTCGTTCATGGAGCATCACCTATTTTATCTTTCACATCCTACATGTGAGCTCCAAACCAGAACTTGTTGTGCATCATTTCTTAGACTGAGTCTTTGGTTCTCTTGTCAGGAATCAGGATCCCATCCAAAAAGATTAGCCAAAAGGTACTATTTAGATTTTTTAATTTTGTATAAGTACCTAAGATCTACCCAGTGAATAACTAATATGAGACTAAATACATGCATGCACGGGTCATCATATAATCCTCCTATTAAAGCCCTAACATCCTCATCAGAATAAAGATCCAAATCCATTCAAATCTAATCACAATCACCACAGTTGGCCCATAGTCAGTCTCAATAAATTCGTGCTACAATATCTTCTAGTCTACATGGGCCATAGATCGGATCAGCTCTGATACCATTCGTCACAACTCAAGATCTCACCTAAAAAAACAGCCATAATGTATTATTTAGATTTCTTGATCCTATATAAGTACCCAAACTCTATTCAGCAAATAAATAATGTGGGACTAAACATACGTCCACACGAATCATCACATCTCCACTCTTATTATATTAGTTTGTCGGCAAGCCTCTCACTGTTCTTGCTTTGCTTGTTGCTTTTGTTTTTGGGAAGAAATGGGGCTTTGCCTGGGGGCTTGTTTATGGCTACTTGATTTTGATTGGGAGTGTGGATTTTTAGCAGTCTTTTCAGTGACCCGCAATGCAATGCTTTTCCAGCTTAGTTATCTTATGAGTAGGAGAGTTTCTTGATCAACTCCTTCCTTCCAACTTTTTTAGGTAACCACTGGTTTCTCAAAATGTTTTGTAGTACTATTGTTGCTTAATGAAATGCAAAACAAGTTGCATGCAAGTGACTTGGCCTAGAAATCCTCTTCTTTCCATTTTATAAGATTACTGAAACCTTGTATTCTATTCCCAAGTCGTAAGGAAGCCGAGGGCGAAATTTTAGAAGCCGTTTTGTATCCTCGAAACTACCACCATCAGACAGATCTTGTCAAGTTCTCTCTTACCTTTATTTGATTGAAACTTCATCCTTTTCCTGAAAATGGAAATAATGTCCAATTCCAACAATTATAATGATCTTCGATCGTCTTGTGTCATCACTTTTGCTCAAAAAAGGCAAAAAAAAAACTCCTGTCATTACTATGAGTGAATAATATCCAGTTCCAACAATTATAACTTGCTTCAATGGTTTTGTGTCATCACTTTTACTCAAAAAAGAAAAAAAAAAGAAATTGTGTCATTAATTACTATGAGAGAATTCTAAGCTTCACCAAGTTATACTGCTGAAAAAAAGCTAAATTTTATATTGTTCTCACACCATTAATCTCTCTCTCTCTCTCTCTCTCTCTCTCTCATGAATGATATCATTGCATGACAATTACGTTCATAGGCATGAGAATTCCACCCTATCCATTTTTTGCTCATGCCATCACTTTGACATGCTTGATCAAATAATGCAATAATAATGGGACGAGGAAAATGAAGGAATGGTTTGAGCTCTCCGTGTACAAGTAATCATTTGGCGCATGCATTGCACGTATAGAGTTAAAGATTATTAAATATTTTAATTTATTATATAGTTAGCTGTGCATAAATTTTTCCATATTTTTATTCATTACTCATTACACATGCAGATTTTATGGACTTACATTTTTTTAATGAACATATCACATTAAATAATTGACAAAGAATATGAGGTGTCAATCATGCATGTAGGGCAACAATCAAGTCAAAATCCGAGCATGCTCGCCTTGGATCTGATACAATTACAATCTTGATCATGAGTTTAGGTCAAAGCCTAACCCATTGAATGATAGGTTAGCATGGGTT
Organism: Phoenix dactylifera; assembly: GCF_009389715.1. NCBI lineage: Eukaryota > Viridiplantae > Streptophyta > Magnoliopsida > Arecales > Arecaceae > Phoenix > Phoenix dactylifera. The sequence goes on from NC_052397.1 coordinate 16,930,471, forward strand.
AAGCTTATGAAAACATAATTAGATTCAATAGCCGATTCATGTTTGGTTAAGATCAAGTATTACTTGAAACGAAGCAAAAATATGCATATATTGGAATTGGATTGGGTTGCATTGCAGTTCTAGCCAAGCATCTAGCAGTTTTGATTAAAACTAAAGAGATTAACCAAAATAAATATGAATTTGGGAACATTTTTATATTTTAAAAAATAGTTGACATATTTGGAAATATTTTTTAAAAAAAGTATCCACTGAAAAGAAACAACATATATTTAAACCTTCAATTGTATTATTTTCCTCAAATAATGGGCGCCCCTAAAACCATCACTTACAGTTATAGAGAAATCTATAGCCATTATCCACTTGATTCCGCCCTAAAATATGAATTTATGAGGGCAGAATAATACTTTTCAAAACTTGAGACAGATCTTTCCATCAAAAAAAAAAAAAAACTTGAGATAGATTTCATGAATTTTGTAATAAAATAATACTAAGCAGTTGAGAATGCGCAATTCACATCAAAAGACTATTGTTCATGCTGCATTGGCCACTCAATGGAGGGCCACATATTGCTTGTGGTCCTAGACATGGCCCTATCTCATGGGCAATCACCTTTTTTACATACCATATTATATGCCGTATTTTATGTAACAAAACATTCCGTCTTTGTTATTTCTATAGTTCATTAATAAAAATAATATCTTTAAAATTAATTTATTACACTAATTAAAAATAATTTAAATGATAGAAGGCTTGAAATATATTATTTTTTATTAGTATTCTCATGGCATGCAACAATTAGCTACTTCATCGAGGACCACGAGCTCCCTGGCCACATCCCCTGGGTGAAATATGCATGACCCAAGCATGGCAAACCACACCATGGTGTTTTTTTTTATTGAAATAAATGTATCATATAGAAAAGGTACGGATATAATTAAAAAAATCAAAAAATAACAAATTCTGAGCACACGAGGTAACTTTCTCTTTCTAATTCAAAGAATATCACCGGAGTGGTTGGCTACGTATGAGGCCACCCAATCCGCTGCCCCATTGGTCTCTTGATACACGTGCTTCCCATAAAAGATCATTCCATCACAGACTATAGCTTGGATATTTCTAAGCAGTAGATGGTAGTCGCCCATACTACTCTCACTCTACTAGATCCAGCCAACCACACCATGGTTCAAAATAATAAATGCTATATTAGTTTTAAGCCTCCCTACCATGTTACATGTACAATAATTAAGGAAAAGATAATGGCTATTATATTGGATTTTTTGGTATTACAATGGCTTGATAATGGCTTGATGTGCATTGTTTCTTTAAACTGATATTTTTTTTCACAATCCAATGTTTTCCAGAATTGTCAGGTGAAGAAACTCGTACAACTTGGAAAAAAAATATTTAAGTAGATAGCATTCTACAAAGTAATACTGTTGCTTTCTTATTCTTCTTTTTTATTTTTTGTTACAATAATATTACAATGGTAATTATGATAGGATTTTTTTTGGTATAACAATAGCTCACACACAATGAATGTAGATGGAGACAACAAATTCAGAAAACAAAAGGTTACATAAGGGCTCCGGCACTGAGCCACGATCCATCCAGACGAAACCTTCAGAGTGGTGAACCGCAAAAAAAACAACCCAATCGGCGACACTGTTTGCCTTCCTGTAGACGTGCATAGCCTGGCGAAAACTACACTCCTCCAGTAATCTGTGAATGTCGTGGAGTGCGTCTTCGACTCAGAATCCACTTGATCACCACAGTCGAATCCTCTTGAGGAGGAGACGGTCCGTGCTCAGTATCCGCCTAGCATAGAAAATGGTCTCCTAGGTGGCTCTAAGCTTGGCGCACATCACAGACGAATCGAAGATCTACCGAGCCTCTGCCGCTACTAGTCTGGCATCTTGATCTCGGATAACAAAGTCTATACCTTTGCATTTTTCGTTCTTAACCATGCTGCTATCGAAGTTCATATAGAGGAGGCACCCAGGATATCCTTTCACCATCCGCTTTTGTATGGTATTATAGGTATCGGTGTGAACTTTTTCCGTCCTCAAATATGTCGACTGGTGATTGCTGCTGGGCGACGCGGCCGTGGGCGTTGCACAGGGCGATGCACCATGTTGGCATGGTATTAATCGACGGTCCAGATTCAATGCAGCCCAGAATGCATATCAAATCTGTACCGTCCAAACTGCCCTCTTTCAAAGAAGGACCGTCCCCTCAAGCTCCCACACGTGTCACGAGCGGCGTGTCCCCGGGAATAAAACTCGATTGGAATTCGAGTTTGGACCCGGGGGCAAAACTTCCTTCTGCCCTTCAGAAAGAAAACCCGAGAGAGAATAAAAGATCGCTTTTTTGTTCCAGTTCGCTCGCTTGCTCCGAGGAAGAGAGGAATCGGTCGTTTCTCCTCGAATTTCTCCTCGATTCGGCTGGTAGTTCGTCGGTAAGTAGTAGCTTCGCGCGGTTCGATGCTTGTTGTTAGTGGAACGCTGATATTTTTTTTTCGAATTTTGGTTCTTAATGAGTTTGTTCCTGTTAGGGTTTTACAAGAGTGGGCAAAAAGAGCGATTTTGACGCCTTTTCTTTGGAACTTATGATGTTCTGGAGCTCTTTTCAGTGTTTTACTAAGTTCTTTAGATTCACGTTTGGTTTCGGAAATTGCGGCATTTATTTATTCATTTTTTGGGTGAATCAAAGTACCGATTTTGGAGCTCTTTTTATTTTCTCCGTTTCTTTGCTCGGTATTGCAACTCAGTCTACGTAGGATTATCGTGGAGTTTCTTGCATGCAGCTCTTTCAACGATGAGAAGTTCTGGGAGCTTTCTATTCGTTTTTCTTCTCATTGGAAATATTCGATTTCGTGTTCTCCTTCCATTTCGGGGTTCTTTGTAGTTTGATGAGTACAAATATCCGTTAAAAATGGAATTTTGATGAATGCATGATTGAGTTTACCATACATCTTTGCTGTTCTACTATAATTGGCACATAAGTATGGACTAACGTATCATTTCTTTGGTCTAAATTATTATATTTTCAATTAGAAGAAATTTTCTAGGCTGAAATACTCACTTCAATTATGAGCCAATGTTTTTAACTAAAATTTTGAGCATTTATGGTGTGCTACTGCAGGTTTTATGCTACCATAAATCTTTAACTTGGTTAGAAATGTCTGAACCAGAGCTGGCGTCTGAACTTAAGGCAAATATAATGCTAAATGGGTCTGGTCTGCCTCTGCCTAAGGACACTGGCTGGGAGGCTGCTTCTGAAAAGAAGGATGAGGGAGAAAATACTCTGAAAACAGTTGAAGTTGAAAGGAAAGAAGAAAAGAAAGATGATGATGCAAAAATGGAAGAAATGGAGGATGAAAAAGTGGTAGAAGCTGAGGATGCAAAAATTACAGAGCCCGATGATGCAAAAGAAACAAAAGCCAAGGATGTGAAAGTGGCAGAAGCTGAGGATGGCAAAGTAGCAGAGGTTGAACGTGCAAAAATTGTAGAATTTATGGACGCAAAGGTGGAAGAACCTGAAGATGTGACGATGATGGATGCTGAGGCTCAGAAGGATGGTGACAAGGGGAGGAAGAGGGAGAGAAAGAAGTAGAAGGGGAGAAGATAGAGGAAGGGAATGATGTGAAGGATGAGAAAGATGGTGTAAATCAGGAAAATAAGGTTCAAGAGAATAATGAGGCAAACAAATCCAAGAGAAAACGAGTGAGGGAGAAGAAAGCTGGCGAGAAAGGGGATGAGAAGGGAAAGAAAGAGAGTAGGTCGAAGGACAAGAAATTGTTAAGTACTCCTTTGGCTTCATCTACAGAGCGCCCTGTGCGTGAGAGAAAAACTGTCGAGAGATTGGTGGAATCTCTTGAAAAGGAACCAGTTAAAAAATTTCTAATTGAGAAGGTCACTTGTTTCCATGTTGATTTCTTTTCTAGTCATTATTGTTTTCATAATGATTGCTTTATACGTATTAATTTTGTGAACTTTGTGACTTTTAGGGTTGTGGAACTCCTCTAAAAGAAATACCAAGTGGTATGTTTTGACTGCTGCTATTTATATCTTGCCAATTAATTAAGTTTGCAAGCTTAAGCATATGTCTGGCCTCCTTGGTTCACTTTATCCTTCTGACTCCACTATTAAATACAGACTCTTCGGCAATGATGATTTGCTCCAAAGCTTTTGGTGTCCACATGCTTATAGATACTCCTGTTTTTAATAAATAGACCTTGCTTGGTTCAAGGATGCAGTTTAGGTCTGCTGCAAGGCAGAGACTGAGTTTCATCTGCTGGCCTCTGCACAAGACACTGCCGAGTGTGGGATCTAGACATTGCCTTGTGATATGTTCTTGGTGCACCGCTCAACACATGACAGCGCACCCGAATCCCAAAGTCTATGAGATTTTCTGCGGATTTCGACAGTGGAAACTCAGTTTCTGCTTTTCTCCAGGCCCAAACTACACTCTTGGTTCAGCCTTTGCTCTCTCTTTGAGGGACAAAAAGTGAAGATTGCTTGCAAAAGTGGTCGTATGGATGAAGTTACAATAAATATCTGTGCTCCCTGTTACCTGCATGGCATGGTTGCAATATTAGTTTTTATAATTCCTTTACATTTATTTTGGAGGTTTGTGGAATCACTCTTGCCTTTTTCTGAGCTGGTGCAAAACATTAGATTTGCTTTCCTGTTGCATCATGATCATTTTTTTCACCAAATTTAACCGACTATAATGTTTTATGCTTGATGCTTGTATTTCTGGGTTCAAAAATCCTAGATGTTTAGGTGTTGAGCCGATTTATAAGCATTTCTTTCAAGATTAATATCAGATTTTTAGTCTTTATTAAATATTCAAGAGTCCTAAATTTACTGCATCAAATTCCTTGTGTATGGATCTTGAAACATGTTGTTTATATGATTTACATATCTTAGATTCATTTTTATATATGTCCATTACTTTTTGCAGGATTAGAACTCTTCCTATTCCTTTCTGCTCCATTAATTATCTATTGTGTATCATGTAGACATTGCATGAAATGCTATGTAGTGGTGGCTGCAGAGGCATCTTTTCATGGTCGCCAAAGTTGGAGGTTAATATTGTCAATAAAAGCAAGGTTTAATGGACTATTGGAGATTTGGAGTGTTTGAAATGAGGTACTGATAGTATTGCACTAAAAATGCATAGAAGAAGTGCCATGAGAAACGATAGCAAATAGTAATATCCAAGCATGTCTACAGATCAGTGATGACCTAATGATGCGATACAAGAAAATCTTATGACCAAGTCATATGATCTTCTAACATTGAGTTGTTACATACTAACTCACATATTTGTAGCACTCATAGTAGGTAGAAGAGTGATTCGATCCATAAGACTGAAAGTTAGGCATTTTGGATTTCCATAGGAGGCTGATTTTGTTTCCCTGGCTCAGTAGAAGTCAAAACTATGTTATTCTAGATAGGGCTGAAAACGGGTCGGATATAATCTCACTGTATCCATTTTCGTATCCGACTCGGATCGGATACGGGTATGGATAGTTAGTTCAAAAATTGTCCGGATACGGATATGGATATGGATATACCTGATTTTTTCGAATTCAGATCTGGATATCCGTATAACAATTGGCCAAACCTTTTAAATCCACTTGGATGACCGGATCCGTCACTATTCAACAACCCAGGCCAATGGCCAAATAGGCCAAATACGAAATTGCCATTATATTCGCCGCAGGCTTGCTCATTTCGTCGTTCGCCCATTCGAAACTCGAAAGTCCCTCACGCCTGCGGATCTGATCGGAAAGGGCCTCACCGACTTCAAATCGCCCATTCGCCCTTCTTGTCCCTCAGACCCTCAAATCCCCAGACCCTTACGCCTCTTCTTCTTCCTCTTTCCTCCTAGTTTGTCTGTTTCGTGATTCTTCTAGTCTTCATGATCTTTGAGCCTTGAGATGCGTTGAGCTCCAAGTTTCGTCCCTCTTTCCACCCGGCGACGGCCGTGAGACGCCTTGGAGGCAGTATTGTGGGGTGGTCGACGGCGTCAACCAAAGGACCAAACCCATCTACTTCCAAATCTAGGTAGGAGATTGTAAAATCCTGGGTTTATTCTTTAAATATTCGCCTTTACCACGTTTGATCTGGTGTTTGATTTGGGAAACAGGTTCCTTTGCTTCAAATGAAGAGAACTCTAGCTTTACGGATCAATGCCTCTTGAAGTGTTGGTAATCCGTTTATTCTTCCACCTGATTTGGCCTTTGATTTCTTTGTTCTTCTCCATTCCTTTCTTGTTTATTCTTTTTTCCGGTTGAACTCATCTTTGGATGTTTATATTATGTCTTTAGAAGTCTTTAGTTTTTAATGCTGCATCTTGTTGTTTAGTTGCGAGAAACCAATTAATCTTCTGAAGGTCAGTCTAAATGATTCTATTCTTTTTTTGTACTTGATTGCTGGGGTCAAATGAGTGCACTGTAAACAGGAATGCTTCACATTACTCTGCTAATTTTGCAGTCAAATGCTGGGTATGACTATTGTAAAATTGCATTTAACGTGATTTTACTTTTATTACTTCTTCCTCCTCTACTTCATATTATGTGCCAATAAAATATTCAACTTTGGAAGCAAAAAGATTCTTATTGTCTTTTCTTTTTGATCATGTTTTTATTACTAGTTTTCATCATTGAATTTCGCTCAAAATTTGATTAATATCCGATTTATATACGTATTCGGATAAAAAAAATATGGATATGTTTAATATCCAATTCGTATCCGTATCCGTTTATAACAAATATGGATATGCTTAATATCCGATTTGTATCCGTATCCGTATTCGTTTAGAACAAATATGGATATTAATTTGATATCCGTTTAATATCCATATCCGTATTCATATTCATCGAAAAATATGGATACAAATATGGATATATCAATATTCGATCCGTATTCGATCCGGTTTCAACCCTAATTCCAGACCAATTGCTCCTTTGGCTTTATGATTTTGGACCATCTAAACATTATCTAGGAGACTACTATTTTATCATGGAGAGCTTCTTTCTACTCATCTAGAACAGGATCCGAAGACATTTTGTTAACAATTTTAAAACATTGCTGCTGAGGTATTATTGTCCAACATCTGGAAATTTACTCTGTAGAACCTCAAAGCTGTTAAATAAGCTAAAGAAAGGTTGTTTTCCCTTTTTGTGGATGGCAAATTTCTAATCAACCTAATTATTTTTCTTTTAAAGTTTTATTTAAAAATTGCCTTGTTTTAGCCATTGCATCTCCCAGGGAAAACATGAACAAGAAACAAAGTTATATAAGCTCAAAGGCCTCGAAGAAGATATATGACAAGCAGATTAAGATATATGGAAATTATTTTCACATCAGCATCTTATAGTACTATTTATATTTTAGGCATATTTTTCAGATGGAGATATTTAATCTAAAATGTTCTATGGAGATATCATGGTCATTTCCTATTCAATACTGAAAACTTAGAAGAAATAATGGCTGCAACTTGATTTGTGTCATTGTCATAATTAATTTTTTCCAAGCAATTCCATCTGACAGCAGTCCCATCTGAAGTGGAAACTATCCTTATATTGTGAAACAGGAGTAAAAGTATAAGCCAAAATTGGCAAAATTTCTCCCATATATAATGGTTGGCTTTGTGGCCAGGGTATGCTAAGTCATGGTTTAACTTATTTAACAACCTGCGCTCTAACTTGACATTGACCATCCTTGAAGTACTGTTATTTCTTTGCAAGGCCAGCTTAGTTATACATTTCATTATTGGTTTTGAAACACTGTATATGTAAATGTGAAATGCTGATTTTGATATGAGAAACATGCACTTTTAAGCAATTTAAGCTTGGCCGGTGACTGCCATCTTTATCTCTTTAACTGAAGGTGGTTGCTAAGGCATAATATGCTTTCTTTTCTAATGATATAATTAACTGTAAATTCAGCTTGTCAGTCCTTCATAATCTTTGTTTTGTGTATGAGGAGTTAGATGCCTAAATCCAATCCCTGGTTTTTGAGCCATGCAGTACCTTAGTCTGCATGACATAAAAGGTGATGATGCACGATCGGTTGTGCATCCAGACTGTAATTTGAGTACCTGTTAATATCATAATCCTTTACATAGGGAATTTGGCCAGCACTTAGAAGTCGGAAATTTTGCAACTGATTATGACTTGATTACAACTCTAAAGTGACCTCATTCGACGTGCCAGGCTTTGTCTTGGTCTCATTAATCACCTTGAGGGCCAACTTATTTTGATGCAGCATTTTGTTAGGTATGTGCTGGTGTATGTAAAATAGAATTCTTATGATTTTCGAGTATATTTGAAATCAAAGCCAAGCTGAAGTGTCTGACTAAACAGGTTAAAATTTTGACCTAACTGACCTGTTTGTAGATGTGGTTTTGTGCCTTGATCGCCCTGCCTATTTCCTTGCCTCATTAGCACATGCCTTGAACTATCCAAAGGTTTGATCTGTTGTGCACCATGTTACCTGTGCTTTCCCATGCGATACAATATTACAGACATTTTTTTTCTTTGCATATTCATTCTTTGTACTAGCATGGTTGCTGATACAAGCTTATGAATATTACTATATCTATTCCCGTGGTCCTGTTATTGAGGTGTTTTTTTATGAGAATTTAAAAGCCTTAGACCTGTATCCAACACCATTACACCAATGCCCCTGATGTGGCTAAGATTTGCGGATTGCTGATGTCATGAGTTTCAGGTATTTTTGTTAATCTTTATAACGTATATACAGCCAAATAGAAGGGATGACTGATGTAATCCTTTTCCACTTTTATTTTTTAAAATACTTTGTAGATTTGAGGTGAAATATAGTGCCCAAAGTTTGCTTATTGTTTTGAATACCAACAAGTTACATTAAGTATCTCCTTTTGACATATCTTGTTTTGTACTCCAACATCATCTACCCAAATAAAAGTTGCCAAATGGAACTTTGAGTGGCAAGTTTTGTTTCTACTTGACACATTGTGCTTGCTTTCTGCTTGATATGGTGAATCCTTTTCTGTTACATTTATTTTATCTCGTTCTGACTGCATACTCATGTTCTTTATCTTATTTCTATAATTTTCGATGCCAAAAAAATTCTATATATTTTTTATTTTAAACTTGTTATGTATTGATTTCAGTGGCTTACAAGTTAGCAAAAAAGAAGCCTGCTGATCTTAAATATCTTCATCAGACCCTTTTGGTGGAAGGCAAGGAAAGGTGATTCAATATATTGTGTAAACTGCTAATCGTCCCTTGGGTTCACTTTTTGATTGACTTGTTGCACTTTGTTTACTGATCCCATCTTTCATGGAATCGATTCCTTTTTTGTTTTAATGTTTTTGATACCTAGATTCATATTAAAGTTGAACTTTAGGGAGTCCATAGATTTTGCTATTAATGAAGTTTGCAGTAAGTAAGTTATTCTTACTATTAGTAAGTTAGTGTTTTTTATGAGCTCTCTACTTTGTCTTGGTAAGTTAGTAAGTTATTATCTGATAATTTGGCTTCTGGCAGTGACATTATTGTAGGGCTAGTTCCAATACCCTTAACTATTAGCTATTCTAAGTTTATTTTAAGCTAGCTATTCTGCTGCTCTGCTTGTAAGTATTAAATGAGGTTTTTGTTGAGCTGTTTTCCATATATTCCTGCTATTTCTTCTTCATTCCCTTGCATCCATTCACCTAACCTGTTGATTTAACTATTTTGTTTCTCCAGTAATAAAAGCACGCAAAGGGATGTGCATTCCTATTATGTTTCTTATGTAAGTTTTCAATTATGAATAGTGTCAAAGCTAAAGTTCTTAAGGCAAGAGAGGAAGTACACTTGAAGCGCTTATATTTGCTTATTACAGTTTGATGCAGATATATAGGATACCCAAGGTGGAAAAGAGAACTGACTCCAGATTAGCTTTCTAGTTGGAAATAGGTAAAGCTAGGTTATATGGTTGGGGAACCGCCCCCCCCCCACCCCCCCCCCCCCCCCCAAAAAAAAACACACACAAAAAAAAAGCAAAAAAAAAAGAAACCAAAAAAAAAAGGGAAAAGGAGGGGAAAAGAGCTGATAGCTGGGGTGCCTGCTTGCTTCCTGACAAATTTGTGACACTAAACATCTATTTTGGTGTTTAAACCACATGAAAAGGAGTGCTGGGGCGAGGGGTTTATTATAATCATGGGCATTGCAAAGATTAAAGTATTATTTATTGGGCCCATGCTGGTCATGGTTAGCATGCTACAGTATGGTGCCATACAATGCTGATCTATTTTATGCTAGTTACATGCCCAATCACGGTCCGAGGCCCAAAACAAAAGGCATGGATCTGAGTTGGTTTTTGTCAACAATGTGCATCAGCTTAGAACCATATGCACAACATAACAATACATATATACAGTACCAAGGTCGGAGGAAGCGTACCAGGCACCATATGGTTCCTCGGCGGCATGAGTCGATACGGGCCGTGTCGGGCCTGTACCAACAAGAGCACGGTACCATGGGAGAGATAAAAAGAGATAGAGAGAAAAGGGGGAGAGAGGGAGGGAGGCTGGTGGAGGCCACGTGCCGCGGCCGTTCCCCTCGCCTGCTGCGGCCTCCATCGGCGTCCCGACCTCTCCCTCTCCCTCTCTCCCCCTGCTGGCACTCTCTTTTCTTTCCTTCTCCGGCTCTGGCAACGTTCTCGTTTCCGTTGTCGGAACTGTATCGGTGAGCCACCGGTACAACTTGGAATGGCCGGAACCGTCCCGGTCTGAAATAGTTCCGCCGACCTTACTCAGTACTATGATTATGCATGGCCATCATGCTACATATTGGCACCTAAATATTTGGTATATGGAACAATATTGTCTATGTTAAAAGGTAAGAATATAAAATTGTGTTAAATGATGTTATCTTTATATGGTTGAAACCTAAACACTTATAGGTCTAGCATTGGGATGCTAGTTAGTAACAAGAAAGAAAAATGGAAGTCAAGTCAAGTTGGGATGCAACTATAGTTGCACTGCATAGTAATGAGAGAACATGGACATGAATCCATGTAAAAATAAGCCAAGTAAGAGAGAAATACTATGAAGATAGGTTTGGTTAATTTTGGGTTATTGAATCCATCAGGCATTCTGCCACAATTACTAAGAAGTCAAGGGGATTGAGGAGAAGCTAGAAGAGCTTAACATGCATTTTTTTTTTTTTTTTGGTGGTGGTTTTTTTTTTTTTTTTTTGGGGGGGGGGGGGGGGGCATGGGCACAAATAGAGAAGACCATCTGTCATGCATGCGGATCTCCAACTTTTGATGCGGATAATATCCATCAAACAAGTGTTGCTGTCCGGTACATGCCGATGCAGACTTGGTTCCTTTTATGGCCATTGGATTGTAACTAATTACTTAAAAATATTTTTTGGTAATACTTAAAATAATTTTTGAATGTTAAGAATAAAGCTCAATTCCCCTATTTGCATATTTCATGCACCCCTTTTTCTCTTTCTCTAATTTCCTTCTAATTTATCTTGTTGTGTTTGATTGGTTGCATTCCTTCCATTTTGTAGTGTTTGACGCCCAAGTGTAATGTAATTCTAGGACACTTCATGTGATGAATATTCCATGTGCATACATCTATAATTGTATACCCCTTGTATCAACCTTTCTGGATTTAGAATTTTTTTCATATCAAGAACTTCGTATCACCTATTTTCATATGGGCACATCATAATCTTTTTCTTTTATCTAGCTTCTCCAGTTATCCTTCATGATCATGCTTATATTCTCATCACCTTTGTGGATTCTTCCCTAAATGACCACATTCCATGAGTTGTTTTTCTATTGTTTATTGCTTCAGATTATTATTGCAGCGTTATTGTCCTTTTTAATTGTGATATAATTGTTATGTTGCAAATTTTCTCCCACCCCTTATCTTGCTGATAATAACTGTTGCCTTGCTAATTTTCAGGTAGCCGATTCAAAAATCACATCCCCAATTTTCTGGATTCATTGGCACGGGATGAGGTAAGCAATTCTTGACCCTCTTGAGGACTCAGTAAACAGATTTCGTCTTATAAAGATTTTTCTTCTCCTTATGTCCTTCTTTACCTCATTCTGATCAAAATTAATTTAACTTGCTACAGGAAAAGCAGAAACTAAGGAAGGACAAGCTTGATAAATGTGTCAAAGATACATTGGTGGATCTCTGCGATTTGTTTGATTTACCTGTTTCAAAAACTAATACAAGGAAGGTTGGTGTGCGTCATTCTTTTAACTTATGTAGCATCTAAACAACTATTCAAGCTTAGTTCGAGTCGGATCATGACAACTTAATGGTGAGTTTGAGATATGTATGCAGGAGAACTAGTGGCCAAAACTAATGGACTTTATGGTGGCGCCTCATGCTACCACAGATAATGTCCTTGCTGAAAAGGAGCAGGTTGTCTCAAAGCTTGAAATCCTTTTTTCTTTTACTATATTATTACAAGTGCTTACATCTGGCATTTGATTCACCGTTAAGGGGTTTCTTATCTTCCTTTCTTCCACTTCTTGCCTTGAAATTCAAGTGCAACTGTGAATATGTTATTTACAAATACTCATTTTCTAGTAACCTTTTCCAGATTCAAAAAATTTGTTCTCTGTTTAATGGTCTTAGTGTCTTCTCTTTTCCTAGCAATCAACAAAGTGGAGAAAGCGTAAGAGTGTGGCTAGAGGAATTGCGTCAAGGAGCTCAGAAGGCATTCCTGGGAAGCGGCCAAGAGGTGAGCATCCTCTTCTATAAATGATAGAACACATTAAACCATTCTCTTTTCTTTTTTCTTTAATATTCTTCTCTCCGTTTTTTTTTTTTATGTATGCCCTCCTGTCTGCAATGAATATGTTCTGTTTATGTTCAAACTATTCATGCCTGCATTTGCAGTAATCATGATATAATTTCCAGACTAGCCAAAAACCTCAGTCCCAGCCCACCTGCACATGTACATAATTAAAGGTTTATCTATGAGCTCTTCCATATTAACTTTTATGACCACTTATTATTGCAGGGAATATCCAAGACTGAAGACTCTCCGAAATCAAAAGGGAAAAGGTGCGTGAAAGGAAGAGGAAGAAGAACGGGAAGATGAGGAAAATGGTGTTCCTAAGGACAATGTTGCACTTAAGCATTCCCGAGAGTGAAAGAAATTGAATCTGAAGAAGTTGAAGATGATGATGATGATGATTACTCTGGCAAAAGCAACATAATCGGAGGAAATCTTCTAAAAGAGGTGGCTCTGCTGGTACAAAGAAGTCGAAGGTGTAACTAGCCACAAAAAAAGGCCCTCTTCCAACACCCACAAAGAGCCCTACTAAATCATCTTGAAACACTCAAAAACTGAGGACACCAATGATGTGGGTGCAAAGGTCCTTCCAAGGAAGAAGAAAAATGTTGATGTGCCTGAGAAAAATCAACTCCTAAATCAATCACAAGGAGAAAGCTACCGGTATGCCTGTATACTATGTGAACTTTGCTTATTATCTTGTAGCAGAAATGTAATGCCTGCACTAAATTTTGTGAATGTAGATTTTGCTAGACTTTTAGATGTCCTTCGTGCCTTCCAGGTTAAAATATGAACTCAACAAAGTGTAAAAGAATAGCTTTGGTGAGTAGAAGCATAGTAGCAGGAACCTTTTGCCTAGGGTAACATAGCTACTTCATATAGAAGCTGCACTGTTTCTCAAGTGCTTCCATACTTAAAACATTTTTGGTATCCTCTTCACTGATCTGCAACTATATCCATCCCTGATTCTGGCAACTAATGGTAAAAGGGCTGGATATTGCAGGTGTTGCATGGATTTCTTAGGTGTTATTGGCTCTTGGTAGTTGTTGAGGCAGCTGTATGCCCGTTGGCTTTATTCACATGAAATGGTAAAAACCTAGAGGCCAAAGGGTATTTGTCATGTAGCCAGTATTTCAAATGCTTCAAAGAACTAAATGGAATCATAATGCAAAGTTACATAACTACACGCCCTCTTGCATTTCTAATTCCATGTGAGCATGCTAATGGGTGAACTGGTCATTTCACCTCTAGAGGGTATAGGCAAATATTAGGAATACCTGTATGTATGAAACCACAGCCTTCACATAAAATGAGTCATGCATATAGATTAATAGTCTGGAGATATTTTGAGTGTCACCCTAACCATAGCCAAAACCATCGAGCCTTGTCGCAACTATTTCAAACTGGCTTATGTGTCGCAACCTAGTATCTCACCCAAAATGACTAGCGGGAAGATATTATTTAAGTTCCTTGGTCTTGTATAAGTACCGAAGATCTGCTTAGCGAATAACTGATGTACGACTAACACACGCCCGCACGAGTCCTCATGTACCCCTTCTGTTTAAGCTCTGACTTTCTCATGTACTCGTGCTACAGTGTCCCCCTAGTCACATGGGTTATGGGTCGGAGTTACTTTGATATCATTTGTCACAACCCAGAAATTTATCCAAAAAGGCTAGCCAGAAGGTATTATTGGATTTTTTGACCTTGTATAAGTATCCAAAAACTACCTAGTGCATAGCTGATATGGGACTAAACGCACGTCCGCACGGATCCTGACACTTTCTCTATTGAAACACTGACGTTCTCGTCAGGCTAAGCGTTCAAATCTAATCACAAGCATAACGTTGTTTATGGTTAGCCGCAATGAACCGTGCTACAGTATCTCCTAGTCTATATAGGCATGGCTGAGTTCGTTTGATACCATTTGTCATAACCTAGGTTCTCACCTAAAATAACTAGCTGAAAAGTATTATTTGAGTTTCTTGGTCCTGTATAAGCACTCAAGATCTAGTCAGCGAATAACCGATATGGATGCTTTAGCAAAAAAAAAAAAACCCTGATATGGGACTAACACACCTGCAAGTTTATCCAAAAGGCTAGCCAGAATGTATTATTTGAATTTTTTGACCTTGTATAAGTATCCAAAATCTACTCAGTGCATAGGTAATGTGGGATTAAACACATACCTACATGGTCGTCACATACCTCCTCATTAAGCCC